>NC_133532.1:72213220-72516355 GCF_048544455.1 Silene latifolia | reverse complement strand
TTTGACAGCATCAAATAGCATAGCTTACAACAAAGCTTCTTGAGCAAGATTATGAGCTATCCTATTCACTCCCCTAGAACAAAAGCTAAGAGAACAACAATGAAAATAAGATGCAATTGACTTAATATCCTGGACAATACAACTAATAAAACCAAGCACTTTTCCGCTCCAACAACTTGCATGACCAAGCTAAGATAATTCGTAACAAGCCTAACATGGAGATACCCTTCGTCCAAGGACCATTTAAGTGCCATGATAGCAGCTTGTCCTTGAACATTCAGGGCAGAAGAGGCAAAAGTACGGGCATTAGCAGAATTCCTTAGAGTCCTATACCCATCCAATGAACACCACCCCATACCAGAGCTTCTATAAACACTCCAAGCAGCATCACACTTGATAGTGCAAACATTCCCACATGTAGGCCCACCAACACTCCAAAAAGGAAGGAGCTTCTAATTCTGTTTTTCACACAAAATCAGGAGAGGTCGTCAACAAAGACGCTTGATTGAGAACAACATCCATACTAGAAACAACCGCGTTCATGCACTTAATATCACGAAGAATAAAGGAGATAACACTCTTAGGCCAAGGGCAATGGTTCTTGAACACCATTTCATTCCTGCAACACCAGATTCTTCAGAGAGTAGCAACAATTGGAAATAATAAAGAGTTAGGATCGAGGCATTTAAAAAAATAAAGAACCCAATTTATGAACCAAACCCTATGATACCGTCGTTTCAGTACCAAAAATAAATACCTAGATACTACTAACAGAAGTCAGCGGTAAGTAGGGTCGATCTCCACAGAGAGGCGGTCACTATCTACTTGTCTATTCGGTCTGTCTAAGGTCACAATGTGGGGGTTTGAATTGATTTAATTAAACTACTGAAATAAAGGCAAGAGGAAATAAAAAAGAGAGATTAACAATAAGAAAAGGGAACTAGGATTTCGGGTCATCAATAATTATCGGTCAATTGCAGCTAAGGTCACAGATCAGTCAGTTGTATCTGTCTAAGGGGCAACGAATATCCCCTCCCGGTCTCATTTCGCCCTAAAACACTAATAGCTTAGCTTCCGTTCTCACTAAAGTGCCCTAATGCTCATTGCAGGTCTCACCCCTTCCAACCTTCCGGTCTAGGTCAAGGCTTACCAATGTTAAATAAGATAATTATGTCGACTCACCTAGCAGGATACAATTAAAGCAGCGATAAACAACAGAGACATAATAACAACGACAGATCTGCAAGCTAATTAGCAATTAAGAATAATCATCGAATCATCTAATCCTAACAGAGAAATTAGCTAGACATAATAAAGGGAAGAGCAAATGGTAAAAGAATAAACACTAAATAAAGAGAGGAAAAGAGAAAGGAGAATTACAGAGTAAAACCCGGAAAGCAGAGAACAGTAGAAAAGTAACAGGGAAAAAGTATTGTAAAGTAGTGTATGAGATAGGGAAGAGAGTTACAAATGACATCCCTCTTCCTATTTATAAGAAAATAGAACTTTTATTTAACCTAATGACGGATTAAAGCTAAAAAGGCCCGAGCCCAATAGAAACCACTCGATCGAGCCCTTCTAAATTACTCGATCGAGTAAAATAAAGCTCAAACCACTCGATCGAATAGAAAATATACTCGATCGAGTAAACCCTAAAATGCAACTACTCGATCGAGTAGAAAAAGGACTCGATCGAACATAATTGTACTCGATCGAGTACTTTCCAGCGCACAATTCCTACTTCGCGCACTGAACTTCAAACGATTACCATTTCTTCGTTACTTGGTCAAACAGGGCGATTCCGGTGGCGTTGGAAATCTAAGAGGACAAAATTTCATCTCCAATTAGAATCACATGAAAATCAGTTGTATAACTTGAGATATGACTCTTCAAAGTAGGCACTAGCAATTTGAAGTTCTTCCTTTGCTCGCCTAGCTATTTTTCTTATTTGCGCATCTCAAAATAGCTACATTCCCGCTCCAAATTCACTCTTCCTCCAAATGCATGATAAACGGACGGTAAAAGGCTCGATTTCACTACTTTCTGGTCCATTCCTGCAAATAGAACAAAACAAACCAAAGTAGCATATTCAAGGCATTTCATAGCATAAAACTACGATAATAGTATAGAAATACGTGCATAAAAAGGCCAAAAAGGACTATATAAAATGCACGTATCAAATCTCCCCAAACCAAACCTTTACTCGTCCTCGAGTAAACTAAATGCAAACTAAGGGAATGGAAAAGATAATTCAGAGCTAGCTACAAATGCCCACTTAAACCAATTTAATGCAAGCAAACTAACACTTATAGCAAACAGTCAAATGCAAACGAGTTGTAGGGTGTTTATAATAAAGCTGAACTGTCGACCTTGCAAGACCTTTAATAATGGACTCTGACGGGTCACTCTTCTCTCATGAAGCAAAGGGTGAACATATATATGTAAGAGAGAAAGAAATATAGTCGCTCACCTAGACTACGACCCACATAAACATGCATGCAACTAATATGATATACAATTCTAACTACCGTACATACATTCCAACCAACAAGGTCCTGCCACAGCCGAGGGCTTACAAAAATATGGCTAAGTGAGGCAATGGGTAAGAAAAGGCAAAACATTTATGGGAATGTGGAGGTATAGGTGGCCAAGCTAGTACCTAAACAAAACCATATGACAACATCCGTTTCTCATGCAATTAAAGAATTAAGCACATGTGCCCTTCATTTGGCACAAAACTCACCAAACCGACCTGAGAATACTCCTCAAAAGATACAGATAAAGCATAGGAGCGAAACCGTCTCATCAAACAACATCTTTTTTTTTCTATTTTTTCACGGTTTCCTTCTTTTCTTTTTTTTTCTTTTTTTTTCACGTTTTTTTTCTTTTTTTTTTCATCTCATCCTCCTTCTTTCTTTTCTACCAACTTCAAATCAAATAATGCAAGCCAAACTTGGCACAATAAATTATATACCGCAAAACAATCTAAACTAGCTTGACAAGGCAGGCTAAATTTGGATGTAGCTAAGGGTCAACATGCAGATTTGGCTAATGTGGAGTTAAATGGGCAAAAATAAAAGAAAAGGAAATGTAAGCACCTCCCTGCATGTGACACCAACCACTAACCCGAATGTATGAAGGCAAAAAGCAATTGAATTTCATATATGTGCAAATTGATGATACATGTTATGAAACTGGTCATAAATGACACCAGTTTATACGGCTCTAATTCCTTAGAATTTATAAGTAGGTTGCCAAAATTTCAGGTTAAGTCTATATGATCAGTTGTATTTTAACATTAACTCGTAGATATGCAATAAGACAAAGCTAATAAGATAACAGTTTTATGCAAGGCTTAAGCAAAGGACAAATTATAGAGCAATTTCATCATTGAAATCTACCGTTCCGACTCAACCTACATGTTAAAATAAACTTGAAGTTTCTGAAAATTTTGAAATTTTAATTTTTATGGGATTTTTGATTTTTTTTTTTGTTTTTGAAATAAATAACAATGCAAACGGAAATGCAATAAACGTGAAACAGAAATGCAATAAAAACAATATGTAGACACGGATATGGATGCATATACCCTCCCCAAACCGAACTGTACAATGCCCTCATTGTACAAAACAGCTAACAACAGCAGCACAAATAGGGGAAAGGGAAAAATGCAAATTAAAAGAGAACGAGTGTAGATGCGGAAAACTCACAAGATACGCGAATAAGGGACCTCCCCAAACCAGCCAGCAACGTGGGAGGTCACTAATAGCTTCATAGTGGCATCATAGGAAGCGAATCAAAGCAAGAAAACTCAATCGAGAGAACCGATTATTAAACAAAATAAAAACTGAAATGTTCGAAAAACAACTAAAAAAAATAAAATCTCTCCGGGTCGCCTCCCGGGTAGCGCTAGTTTCAGTCAGGTCCCAGCTCGACCTTCTTTTCTTCAACAGCTGCTCCAGTCAATCAGAATCAAAGCAACTCAAAGCTCTTAACAGTAGATCATATAACTGCGCTTGTGCTACACAAGAGCATAAGTAGCACCAAAGTATAATAGCAACATAGGAAAATAACATACATGAACGTTTAAGTCTAACGAATTTCCTATGAGAGCTCCTAAATTTGTCAACAAAATAAAGGAGCGCGGGAGCAATTATCAATAATCTAGGGTGCTGATTCAGGTTGACAAATTTCTGACGACAATTACGGTGAAAAACTATTAAATTAATCGTCCATCTAGGAAGGGGTACAGCATTAAAATACGAAGCATGAGTCAAATGAGGTAATGTACTATTTAAACAAACAATAATATAATTATCGTCAACTACCTCGGTGTGGTCGCTCTCAATGATGGAATCATTAACAAAGGAAGATATTACCTCTTCCGTGCTAGGAGCAATCACTGACTCAACTGTCTTCTCATCACCCTCCTTAGTGGAATCCGTCCCGTAAATTGCAGCCTCAAGCGCATCCAGCTCGGCCTTGAAAAGGGGAGATTCACCGTAACCATTATCTTCAGCAAAATCGTCTTCTAGAATGAACCCAAGTGATGTTACATTGCTCTCCATGGCCAAGATCAAAGGTGTAGGGTAATATCCGTATAAGACCCTCTAAATTTAGGACTATAACGTAAATTTAGCATGTGAATTATTGTCATAAAATGTAAATACAGCAATGAAACGATAAGTATAAAGAATCAACCTCGGGTCCTTTGATGCACGGCGTAAAGAACAGAAATCAAACGAGATTCCCTCCTAATTGTTGCACCCAAGACTTGTCCGAGATATGCCCTTGTGCTAGATGGTGTTCTCCGATTGCCTTGCAATATTGGGAGAACTGATGTGAGTTTTTCGAGATGAGAGATCTCGGTTTTTCAGAGAAGAATGCTCTTCAAAACCCTAGTAATTTTTGGCAAAATGAATTAGGTTAGACAAGAGGAGAAACTCTCCTTTTGTCTATGTGAGGCTCGGCCAAACCGAGTGAGAGGAGAGCTCGCGGGCTTTTTAATTTCGTCTTCACTTAAGCTCGCGGTCCGGTCCAAAACTCGCTAAGTGTATATGACGCGGTTTTTACTTATCATCATCGGTTATCGGCTATTAGAACATCAACTAATAACACGGGTTAGTTGAAGTATTAATACATGTCCGACAAAGACGATATTGTATAATTTATTCAATATACATTAATTAAATATAAATCGCTTATATTTAATTTTACGAATTAACTGGTTAATTCGCCTTAGCCCATGATATTTAATCCGTATTAAATATAATATCTCAACATCACATTTTGACTAATTACTAGTCAAATAACTCGGACTAACTGGTTAGTCAGATTTGGCATCTACATGACTGTATTTTCATACCGTCACGTCTCTCAAACGTATCCTATAGGTGTGACTTTTAGGGACCAGTTGATCACCGCCATCTGTATGACAATAACGTCAAACTTATCTAGCAAGCCAACCGTTATTGATAAACGTGGATCAACTGATAATAATACCAAAAGTATGCCCTTTGATCCTTTTAGAGGTTTATAAGTCCTTGCACTAACTGTTAAGGACACCAACCCCAACAAGCTCCCACTTGTCCGTACAAGTGCATGTGCAATGACGTTATCCGCACTAACTGGAGGACACAAGCTCCAACAAACTCCACTTGTCCGTACAAGTGTATGTGCGATAACCGATTCTCATATTCATTTAAAATTTCTCCCACTCAATGTAAAACAATTTGCAGATCTGGATCCACAAAGGTCGTATTTTACAATCGATCTGTATCTAGAGTGGTTTCCCCGACTAGAGAGTAACTTAACTGATAAAACGAATCCGTATCCGAGCATGGCCATGCATTTCGATTCTGACTCCTCGAGTGGCCCTGAGAAATATCGAGTACCTGATAAAGGCTGAATATTTCCTTCAACTCGACTCCTTCCGATCTAAGCACAGCATGAAATGACCCAGAAAAAATCTACTTGGCCCCCTGTTACGGATGACCGTGAGAAAGAAACCAAAGTCACCCAAAATCTGCCTTAGTCTCAAGAGACAGTCGATAGTCAAAAGAATCGACTCTTTGGATCACCATGGAGGTCCTATCCACGACCGGGCACCGAATGTTACAAAACATTTAGGACTCCACGTCGATGTCACAATTGTGTCCTACGAAATATCCGTATAAATCGCCTCTGTGATTGGTCAGTCAACCGGTTGACTTATGGCTCGTTGAACCCACCATCAACCAATGTCACAAAATAATTGCCGAGTTATCACTCATGTGGGCAATTAAGGACCGAAAAGATATAATGTTCGTTCAATTCACTTTGTGGTGTTCAAAATTTGTCGTACAAATCCACATGAAAAACAAAATATATATAAAATATCAAAACGATGATGTCGTATAGAGTACAAGAGAGAATGAATCTGATCCATAAAAGAGTACTACAACTTAGGAACACGTTTAATTCCCATGGAATTAACATGCCCTTCATGCTTATCTTGTCGTAATGCTTTAGTGAGAGGATCTCGCTATGTTATCATCTCAGTAGCAATCTTTTCTATCACTACTTCCTTTTGCTCCACGTAATCCCGGATTAGATGAGCTTTCCGTTGTACATGTCTAGACTTTGGCTCCTTAGCTTGGAAGATGGCACCACTATTGTCGCAATAGATGGTGATCGGGTCATTCGAACTAGGCACTACAGAGAGCCCATGTAAGAATTGACGCATCCATATCGCTTCCTTTGTAGCTTCGGACGCGGCATAGTACTCGGACTCGAGTCGTAGAATCTGCTGTAACATTTGTTTCGAACTCTTCCACCGATCGCAGCGCCATTAAGAGTAAAAACGAATCCAGACTGAGATTTCGAGTCATCTCGATCCGTTTGGAAGCTAGCATCTGCGTAACCGGTTGCGCATAGCTTTTGATCGCCTCCATAAGTCAATGCCCAATCTTTAGTCCTCCGTAGGTACTTAAGAATGTTCTTGACAGCCAGCCAATGTGGTTCACCTGGATCTTTGTTGGAATCGACTTGTCATACTCAATGCATATGCCACGTTCGGACGTGTGCATATCATGGCATACATGATTGATCCTATTGCCGAGGCATAAGGAATCCGTGTCATGCGCTCTTTCTCTTCCTGTCTCTCTTCGTGCTGCGACTTGCTCAAATGCACCCCTGGAGCCATAGGAAGGAACCCCTTCTTGGAGTTAGTCATGCTGAATCTCTCTAGGACTTTGTCTATGTAAGACTCTGATCGAGAGATAACATCCGTCGTGATCTATCTCGATAGATACGGATGCCTAGAATTCTTTGTGCCTCTCCCGGATCTTTCATCTGGAAATGGTTTTTCAACCATACTTTCACCGAAGTTAAGAGAGGTATGTCATTTCCAATCGAGTATGTCGTCAACATACAATATTAGGAAGACAATCTTGCTCCCACTCGACTTGATATATAAACATGGTTCCTCGACCGATCGAGTAAATCCATTTTCTTTAATCACTTGGTCGAAGCGATGATTCCATCTCCGAGATGCTTGCTTAAGTCCATAAATGGAACGCTTAAGTTTGCATACTTTCTTAGGATGTTGTGGATCGATGAAACCTTCGGGTTGCACCATGTACAACTCTTCCTCCAAAAAGCCGTTTAAGAAGGCGGTTTTCACGTCCATTTGCCAAATTTCATAGTCATGAAAAGCGGCGATCGCTAAGATAATCCGAATGGAACGCAGCATGACTACGGGTGCGAAAATTTCATCGTAGTGCAAACCTGGCACTTGGGTGAAACCTTTAGCAACTAGTCGTGCTTTATAGATATCTTGTTGACCTTCCACAGAATGCTTTATCTTGTAAAGCCATTTGCATTGAAGGGGACGAACCTTAGCAGGTAAGTCAACAAGATCCCACACGTTGTTCTCATACATGGAGTCCATCTCGGATTGCATGGCCTCAAGCCATAGCTTCGAGTCAGAACTGGTCATGGCACCTTTATAGGTTGCGGGTTCACTACTCGTTAAGAGTAGAACGTCATCTATGTCATGTTCCTCGACCATACCAATGTATCTGTCCGGAGGAATAGAGACTCTTCCCGACCTCCTAGGTTCCTCAGGAATATTCACCGCAGTCGGGATTGAAGGAACAGGTTCCTCCAATGGTTGCTCGGTGTTTGGTTCTGGAATCTCCGACAGGTCGAAGGTTCTATCACTCTTTGCATTCTCGAGAAATTCCTTCTCTAAGAATGTCGCACTAGCCGCAACAAAAACGCGTTGTTCGGTTGGCGAATAGAAGTAATGACCAAGCGTTCCTTTAGGATAACCTATAAAGTATGTCTTGACCGATCGCGGGCCGAGCTTATCCTCGTGTCTCCACTTGACATAAGCCTCGCAGCCCCAAACCCGTATAAAGGACAAGTTAGGGACCGTTCCCTTCCATAGTTCATATGGAGTCTTGTCAACAGACTTTAGACGGACTTGATTAAGTATTAGAGCGGTGACAGAAGAGCATAACCCCACAATGAGTCAGGCAACACGGTGTGACTCATCATGGATCGAACCATATCAAGTAGTGTTCGATTTCTCCGTTCGGACACACCATTCAGCTGAGGTGTTCCAGGTGGAGTTAACTGTAGGGCAATCCCACAGTCCTTTAGGTGTTGATCAAACTCGTGAGAAAGATACTCGCCACCACGATCTGAACGTAGTGTTTTAATCTTTCTACCCAATAGGTTACTGTACCCTATTCGGTATTCCTTGAATTTCTCAAAGGATTCACTTTTGTGCTTCATTAAGTAGACATAGCCATATCTACTTAAATCATCCGTGAAAGTGATGAAATACCTATAGCCTTCTCGTGCGGTGATTGACATAGGACCACATACATCCGTGTGTATGAGCCCTAATAGGTCGCGCGCGCATTCCAACACCTTTGAAGGAAATCCGAGTCATCTTACCGATGAGACATGATTCACACGTGCCAAATGATTGAAAATCAAAGGCCGAGATAGCTCCATGTTTGATGAGCTGTTTTTCGCGTTTCTCATTAATGTGTCCCATACGGCAATGCCATAGATACGTTTGATCTTTGTCACCAACCTTTAACTTTTTATTCATTACGTGTAATATTTCCGTGGTCCGATCTAAAACATAAATTCCGTTCATGGAGATCGCCTTGTCAGTAAATCATATCGTGTAATGAGAAAATGCAAGTATTATTTTCTATTACAAATGAAAAACCAAGTTTATCAAGTGCCGAAACTGAAATAATGTTTTTCGAAAGACTAGGTACATAATAGCAGTCATATAATGACAACTCAAATCCGCTAGGAAGTTGGATCACATATGTCCCCTTTGAGATGGCAGCCACTCTTGCTCCATTCCCGACACGCAGTCCACCTCACCCTTTACGAGGGGTTCGATGTTTCGGAGCCCCCGCACATGATTACACAGATGAGAACCACAACCAGTATCAAGTACCCAAGTTCCGTAACTTGCGTGGTTAATCTCAATCATATGAATAAAGTAGAAGAAGAGGAAGACATACCAACAGGTTTAACACGACCTGCCTTTAAGTCCTCATGATAAACAGGACATGTGCGTCTCCAATGCCCAATCTTGTGGCAATGATGGCATTCCATGTTTTCATTCTTGCTCTTTGTCGTGCCTGATGAGGTGCTCGACTCACCAGGCCCACTCTTACCTCGAACCCGACTTCTTGAACTTCGCCTTACCTCTTGCTAGGTTTGCACGAGCTTTGCCCTTACCCTTTCCCTTGTTTGTCACAACGAGAACATCCTGTTTCATGCTCCCACCGAACTTCATGTCCTTCTCGGTCTGTACGAGGAGGGAGTGCAATTCATGGGGAGTTTTCTTCAAATCATTCATATAGTAATTCGCTCTAAATTGCGAATAACCATCGTGGAGTGAGTGAAGTATGCGGTCGATCACAATGTTCTCGCTGATCTTACAATCAAAGGTCTCCAACTTCTCGACATTCTCAATCATGCTGAGAATGTGTGGGCTAACCGGTTGGCCCTTACGAGTCTCGTATCAAAGAAGCGAGTGGTATGCTCATAGGTCACGATTCTCGGTGCTTTCGAGAATTCCTTAGTGAGCGTGGTGAAAATCTTGTTCGCACCATGGGCTATGAAGCGTTTATGCAAATTGGGTTCCATTGCAAAAATAAGTACGTTTTTAATCGCACCCGCTTCCATACGAAATCATTAAACTTGGTGATTTCAAAGACTCTCTAGCCGTGGGACCTGGGTTTGCCGGGATGGGCTCTAAGAGATATTTGAGCTTCCGTCGGCGGCGCGGCATTCCGTAATGCCGCCTCCCGGTCATGAAGTTTGATCCATCATTCTTGATCGAGTGGACTGATTCATCTGATTCATGAAGATCCGAAGCCCGGACTCACGGTCCAATGTGGCACTTGGCATTGGGTTATCGTAGAACCACCATTTGTTTATTAGCGATTTAACGATTCGTGATCTACACCGAAAAAGAAAGAAAAACAAAAACGAAATAAGCAACTCATCGAGGTGATTTAAGTCTATTTTAAAATTCATTTTAAACATGTAGACTCTCGCACTTGCATAATTGATCTCCCTCAAGAATGATACAAGTGATCCCAAGATTCAATTTCTGTAAATTGATAAGCCAACTGTTTAGCTAATTCTTCCCTAAGAACTCTTGGTCGATAGATTTCCGTAAATCCTATCTATAGTCCACCATAGTCACAGGATCGTACGAGTGACCATAGTGTTGAGATAAAATAGGTCAATCGGTTCCAACTTACCCGACGTAGAAGGGGTCATATTATGCCTACCGACGAAGAAGGGACTCATTGGAGTTTGACCTATAAAGACCGTTCTCAATTTTTGTTTATACGAGGAAGATCCCATCAACTAAATTATAATTCATATTAAGTGAACGAATAACTAGCGTCTGCGTGAATGAATTAATTTGGGTGATGGCTTAAAAACGTGTGACATACGAATGTCAAAGAAAACTAACTCGTGACCTCTATATGTGTCAGTTTTCATGCAATTATTAGGTGGTTTGGTTTTTAGGCGGAATATGATGCATACTATCGTTACGATAAAATAAATAATTGAATGCAATACGTAAATAAAATTTCCTAGTGTGGCCTATCCTAATAAAAAGAACAAAATACAACTTTGGAATCCACCGTTGGACCCAAGAAGCTTGTCTTGTTGTTCCATCTTGATCCGGGTAGCGGGAGTGAGCATCCGGTCTCCGTCTTTGGTCTTCTCAAAAATTACAATTAAAATTACAAAATATAAACCTAATTACATTCTAATAAAAACTGTAATTACAAGTGAAAAATCCAAAACGGAGATACGAGATCTCAAAATACAACCAAGACCGTGTTCCATCATTACGGTAACACGTTCTACTAAGGCCACACTAAGTTACAACTGATTGCAAAATAAATAAATAAATACGTAATAAAAGCATGCAAAAACATTCATAATTAACGATAAATAAAATGCATCAACTAAAAACAAATTCATTCGTGACATAATTCCGTAATTATGTGAAATTTTTCCAAACCACCTTTTAATGATTAAAATTCATGTGATAAAACCGCTTCTATCAATTTAATTTTAATCCATTACAATCCGTTACTTTAAATACACGTTAAAATAACTTAATGGTACGTGTGTGAACCGTTTCACAATCATAGCGAGTGTACAATATCCGTATAAAGTACATATTATGGCCAAAAGAAAATTTAAAACAAAAAGAATAAATTTTCAAAGCTGCCAGAACAAAAATCCCTCGATCCAGGGACATAAGTGCTCGATCGAGGAACAAAAGGGCTCGATCGACTGAACTGCAAGTCGATCGAGAGGGTTGCCAAACAGAAAGTGCTCGATCGACTAAACTGGTGGTCGATCGAGTACCTTTATCAGCAAATCTGCTCGATCGAGTCCCGAGGACTTCTCGATCGGCGGTAGGGTTTTAAGCAGGTCGATCGAAATGCTGCAGGACTCGATCGAGTCAAAATGTGAAAAACCACTCGATCGATTAAAAACTTGCTCGATCGAGTACAAAATTTCTGGAAAACCTAGACCCTCGTGAAAACAGTTTGTCGAGACAAAATCAATTTCAATTTTTATCAAAAACGCATCAAGACAAATTTGACAATTGACAAAACATGACATATTGTTATAATCTCTGTATAAAACAACAATATGCATAAAAACAAATCGAAAACAAGATGATAAAACCGTGTAAAACATGTCACGGTTTCAACAAGAACAAAAACCCGAATCAGCCGTGTATACATGGCACGAATTCGAGACAAAACAATCGTTTCAAAATCGGTTTATGAAAAATCACAATGAAAATTTACGTGGCCTCGCTCCGATACCACTTGTAGGGTAATATCCGTATAAGACCCTCTAAATTTAGGACTATAACGTAAATTTAGCATGTGAATTATTGTCATAAAATGTAAATACAAAGAAATGAAACGATAAGTATAAAGAATCAACCTCGGGTCCTTTGATGCACGGCGTAAAAATGCGAGAAATCAAACGAGATTCCCTCCTAATTGTTGCACCCAAAACTTGTCCGAGATATGCCCTTGTGCTAGATGGTGTTCTCTGATTGCCTTGCAATATTGGGAGAACTGATGTGAGTTTTTCGAGATGAGAGATCTCGGTTTTTCAGAGAAGAATGCTCTTCAAAACCCTAGTAATTTTTGGCAAAATGAATTAGGTTAGACAAGAGGAGAAACTCTCCTTTTGTCTATGTGAGGCTCGGCCAAACCGAGTGAGAGGAGAGCTCGCGGGCTTTTTAATTTCCTCTTCACTTAAGCTCGCGGTCCGGTCCAAAACTCGCTAAGTGTATATGACGCGGTTTTTACTTATCATCATCGGTTATCGGCTATTAGAACATCAACTAATAACACGGGTTAGTTGAAGTATTAATACATGTCCGACAAAGACGATATTGTATAATTTATTCAATATACATTAATTAAATATAAATCTCTTATATTTAATTTTACTTAATCTTAGTTAATTCGCCTTAGCCCATGATATTTAATCCGTATTAAATATAATATCTCAACATCACATTTTGACTAATTACTAGTCAAATAACTCGGACTAACTGTTAGTCGATTTGCATCTACATGATTTGTATTTTCATACCGTCACGTCTCTCAAACGTATCCTATAGGTGTGACTTTTAGGGACCAGTTGATCACCGCCATCTGTATGACAATAACGTCAAACTTATCTAGCAAGCCAACCGTTATTGATAAACGTGGATCAACTGATAATAATACCAAAAGTATGCCCTTTGATCCTTTTAGAGGTTTATAAGTCCTTGCACTAACTGTTAAGGACACCAACCCCAACAAAAGGTACTCAAGCCTTCCCTTTGACGGTCTTTTACCTAGAATTGTCTAGGTAGGACCTGTAGGACCTATCAAAACAACACTAAAGAAAAAGATGAGAACTGCCTCAAGGAATTAATCCCTTGAGGCTAAAGACAGACAAAAATAAACAAGCAAATGAAATAGTTGCCTCCTCGGCAACGGCGCCAAAATTTGATACCGTCATTTCAGTACCAAAAATAAATACCTTAATACTACTAACAGAAGTCAGCGGTAAGTAGGGTCGATCTCCACAGGCAGGCAGGTCACTATCTACTTGTCTATTCGGTCTGTCTAAGGTCATAATGTGGGGGTTTGAATTGATTTAATTAAACTACTGAAATTAAGGCAAGAGGAAATAAAAAGAGAGATTAAAAATAAGAAAAAGGAACTAGGATTTCGGGTCATCAATGATTATCGGTCAATTGCAGCTAAGGTCACAGATCAGTCAGTTGTATTTGTCTAAGGGGCAACGAATATCTCCTTCCGGTCACAATTCGCCCTAAAACATTAATAGCTTAGCTTCCGCCCTCACTAAAGTGCCCTAATGCTCACTGCAGGTCTCACCCCTTCCAACCTTCCGATCTAGGTCAAGGCTTACCAATGTTAAATAAGCTAATTGTGTCGACTCAACTAGCAGGATACAATTAAAGCAGCGATAAACAACAGAGACATAATAACGACAGATCTACAAGCTAATTAGCAATTAACAATAATCATCGAATCACCTAATCCTAGCAGAGAAATTAGTTAGACATAATAAAGGGAAGAGCAAATGGTAAAGAATAAACACTAAATAAAGAGAGGAAAAGAGAAAGGAGAATTACAGAGTAAAACCCGGAAAACAGAGAACAGTAGAAATGTAACAGGGAAAAAGTATTGTAAAGTAGTGTATGAGATAGGGAAGAGAGTTACAAATGACGTCCCTCTTCCTATTTATAAGAAAATAGAACTTTTATTTAACCTAATGAAGGATTAAAGCTAAAAAGGCCCGAGCCCAATAGAAACCACTCGATCGAGCCCTTTTAAACTACTCGATCGAATAAAATATAGCTCAAACCACTCGATCGAATAGAAAATATACTCGATCGAGTAAACCCTAAAATGCAACTACTCGATCGAGTAGAAAAAGGACTCGATCGAACATAATTGTACTCGATCGAGTACTTTCCAGCGCACAATTCCTGCTTCGCGCACTTAACTTCAAACGGCTGCCATTTCTTCGTTAGTTGGTCAAACAGGGCGATTTCGGTGGCGTTGGAAAGCTAAGAGGACACACTTTCATATCAAATTAGAATCACATGAAAATCAGTTGTATAACTCGAGATATGACTCTTCAAAGTAGGCACTAGCAATTTGAAGTTCTTCCTTTGCTCGCCTAGCTATTTTTCTTCTTTGCGCATCTCAAAATAGCTACATTCCCGCTCCAAATTCACTCTTCCTCCAAATGCATGCTAAACGGACAGTAAAAGTCTCGATTTCACTACTTTCTGGTCCATTCCTGCAAATAGAACAAAACAAACCAAAGTAGCATATTCGGGGCATTTCATAGCATAAAACTACGATAATAGCATAGAAATACGTGCATAAAAAGGCCAAAAAGGACTATATAAAATGCACGTATCACCCTAACGTCGATATCCACCCCATCAGTTATTCTAAGTCCTAATGGACAACCAAACCAAAGAGCCTTAGCAAAATTATAATGTTTGAAAAGCTGAGAAATAGATTCCACACATGGAGATAAACCGTCAGAAAGAGTACAAAAAAAAACGCTCATCTTTCGTTAAAGAAATTAAGAGCCCACAGGAAGGGCATTAGACATGAATTTCCCTAAAAATACCCTTAATTTGTTACAAATAGGCAGCTTTCAGAGCTTGGATTTACAAAAAGAAACGACGTTTGCAGACATCCTAGAGCCATCAGCAACCGAAACTGATTCATTTGAAAGAGCTATAACAGCAACATAGTATCCAAATTTGACAGTGTAATCACCATGTTTAGAAAATTTCCAATAGAAGGAATCACTGAAGATTCTAACGGAATATAAGTTGCGAGGAGTTTTTATTCTTTACTCCCTCACCAGAATCAATACCTAGAGAAAAGAGATCCCATCTCCTATGATTATCATGTAGGTCACTAACCAAGAGCGTAGAATCAGTAGGACCATAAATAATTTCACCACAAAGATCATAAAGACTATTACCTTCAATCCATTTATTCTTCCAAGCATTAATACGAGAATTAGTACCAATCGTCCATGCAATATTGTTGAAGACAATATCAGAATCCCAGACGATGCTTGGGGTACCTTCCATCGATTTTGAAGTAAAGTATCATCATGAAGACCAAGCTTGGGACCAATTACTTTATTAATAAGACTTCCAAGAACACTTAGAATTCTCTAAGGAGATTTAGCAAGAACTTGGTTAAAACAAACAATATTGTGAAGATCCAGACCCCCTTCTCCCACAGGACTACTAAGGAAATATTTACTAAACCAGTCAATAGATTTAGCAATTCTAGTTCCACTCCACCAAAAATGCACCATGAAAGACTGAAACTTTGATGCTACACTTACCGGTATACGAATTACCGATAGAGATTAAAGAGATAGTGAAGAAACAACAGAACGAATAAGAGTCTATTTACCAGCCAGAGAAAGAAGAATGTTATTCCAGGAGGATAGCCTTCGCTTAGTTTTGTCAACAATAGATTTAAATAATTCCCTCTTTGATGACCCAATACTCATTGGTAGACCAAGATTGTAACACCGCCATCTACCAAGGATCCTTAACAAGACCTTTTCTACTATATAAGGGCGTTACCATCTCGGTAGCCCAAGGTAAGTATATCAAATAGACTATAAAATAACATATATTAAACTCTTTACTACATACAGCGGAAACAAAAGAAGAATAACTCAACTATATAACATAAAGAAAATACAACTAGTGGAGCTACTATCGTCAAACGACCAACTCTATGTCACACTACCTCTCCAACCCAGTAGCTACACCAAGACAACATCCACTCATAACCTGAAAGGTCTCACTGCTCACCATTTGCCGACAATATCAAATGGATCACCGCAGACACAGATAATAAGAAGAAACACAACAAAAACACCACCCAAGTTAGTAATAGTATAAGGTAATAAGAAAACAGTAAGTACAACAAGCACCAAAACGAGCAAAACAATACCAAACTCCACTGTCTCCAAATTCCATTGCAACCAATGGTTCTCATCGCAACGAGTAGTCGAGTTCCCATCTCAACAGGTAACCCAAACCACCAGTGATAGACTGCAGCCTTGCCACCTAAACCCTCGCTCATCGCAACGAGCGAACCCAGATCATTAATGTGCACATCCGCCTTGCGACGGGAGCCACAAGAGGCAAACATTGGGATGAAGACCATCTCCTGACAATAGCTTCACACCGATACCAATAATAATAATAATAGCGCCGCCACACCACAAATACAATACAATACTGTAACCGAACCATTACAATAGATCACCCACAGCAAAGGTAATCACATTAACACAATAAGGCAATCAATCAATCGCAAACTGAAACTGAGTTGGGAAACCCTACCTTTTCGCCACTGCATAGCAATCGCATTAATCACATCAAGTTTAGCAAGAATCCACATCATTTCCTTGAAGACAACTAGAAGTCGACAGCGGCAATGACCCGACTCAAAGCCTTCGCGCATAAGCTACGTTCGTCACCGGATTGTGGTTCATGGTAAGGTCATGATTGAGTGGAGAGAGATGGGAGCGTACAGAGTGTTAGGTTTAGAAATGATAAAATGACTTATGAAAAATGTTTTGAATCGTAACCTCCTTATAACATTATAACACGCTGTCAGATGAGCACTCGGTCGAGAATAGGTCATACGCGACCGAGTACTCCGCACTCGGTCGAGTGCCACAGACTCTCGGCCGAGTGACTCTTACTAGGTCGAGTATCCAGTCACCAATACAATCTAACTCCCTTTCCATCTCCCAACCAGGGTCCTACGAGGTCAAGGGTCGATCAACGGGTCCTAAATAGGGCGGGTATTACAGTCATCCCCCTTTAAAAGGAAATTCGTCTCCGAAGTTCGTCCCATACGCAAACCACAATATAACAGAGGTACCCGAGGAACATGTAATACTCAACGCAAATAATAGGACCACAACAACATGTATACCACGATGTCACTATCGTGCCAAATTTGGAACCACCCTACCAAATGCATGCCATTACCAATTCAACTATACTATTAACATCCCTTCCCATGTATTACAACCATACTCTTAAGTAAATAATTACTAAAACAAAATTGGTAAACTTTGGTGAAATTACTAGCTTAATAGAGATTTTATTGCCGTGATTTTATCTACCCCTCTTAAAAGGAACTTCGTCCCCAAAGTTCACTCTCAAGACGTATCAAAGAAAAGCATAAATACGTTAACGCAGACAAGTACTCATAAGCGAATAGAACACCTCATGGTGACATATAATTACACATGAACATTACCCGATGCAACTATGCTTAATGTATGAATGCAATTAGCATGAGCTCAATAATAAATGCATGCGATGATAGATAACAAATCGAAGTATACAAAATTGGTATCACATTGCCATTATGTTCCCATCCACACCAGTTCGCCTTCCAACCATACTGCTGAACCATCACACAAAACTGTCATACCAACACCAACATGGCCGTCTTAAGAAAAGTGGAGGCCCGGTGCAAAAAAATATGAGCCCTCTAAATTTACAAAATCAAAAAAACGTATCTATAGAATACTAGGGCAAACTGTGAACTACAAGTTATTTGAAAAAAACTATTTTTTGCGTAGTTTTTCTTGAAGCGAATTCCTCCACCAAACTTTCAAAACCAATAAAACAAAATCCTTTGATGTCCGAGACATTTTGTCCTTTTTTTAATAGCTAGTTGTAAATGTAAATGCATTAAATTTTAAAACAATATTGAAAATTTATAAAGCAGATAAAAAATTGACGAAATGAAATTCTAATTAATGTTATGGAGTTTTTATTAGGTAAATTAAAATTAAAACCATTTTAGATCCTGATAGTTAAAAAAACGAATGGGTTTGGAAATGTTACTCTATAATCATCAATACAATATTGAAAATATGAAATTCATTTAAATTAAGAAGAAATATTACTTATTGTGATCTCTTTAATTTGAAACTCAAGTGTAAATCTAGGTTTTTGTAGACGATTGAAACAGATTGTAAATTTGTAACTCCAAAGTTTTGATTCTAATCTCTCTAATTGTAAATTTGGAATGTGTTGTGGAGACTGATTTGTGATTTGCAAATTTAATTCTTTTTTGGGAAGGAAATTAATTATCTGGGGAAGGAGAATAATTTGGGGAAGGAGATTAATTTAGTTTGGAAATTGGAATATTCATCAGTCGTGCTTTCTCAATTTTTACTTCATTGCTTTCAAATTATTATTATTTTTATTAATTTTATTCATATGGGTTAGACGGCCCTGAACACCAACTCACCCGTGCCCATATTAAACACACGGAGAATAACAACCTCAATAACTCTGCAAATTACTACACAATGAATAATAGAGTCACGAATACAATCATGAATGCCATCATAGGGCACTCAATCAAGTAACAGCGGGCACTCAGCTGCGTAACGGGTACTCGGTCGATTTGTCAGTTCTTGGTCGAGTACTCTGAAGGCAGAATACCATTTCATCAATTGTCAAACTTAAATATTTGCAAATAGAATAATTAACCCGCCTCCCTGTGGATTCGATACTCATCTTACGACTAGCTATTTTGTTAGTACTGAGATAGGATTATTTTGATATAGGTGATACGACTTTAGCCTTATCAGTTTGCAAAGTGACTTGGTGTTTTCGTCATCCAGGGGTAAGATGAGTATCAAATCCACAGGGAGGCGAGTTAATTATTCTATTTGCAAATATTTAAGTTTGTCTTAAAGGTAACCAATTTATTGAAGGGTTTGTTTGTTTAATTTCTAACAACTAAAGGCAATATAAAATAAAGGTGAAATCAAATATAATTAAAAAGGTCTAGGGATCGGGTTCACGAGGTAGTCATTCGGGGGTGAGATTTAATTCATTGATTGAGCAATTTATATTGTTGAAAGTCATACGATCGGTCGATTCTAATATGTGTTTTTAGATCTAAACTTAACATGCGATCACTATTATTAAGTCAGTCTAATTCAATTATTGTGGCATATACTATTCTTAACCCGGTCGGTGAAAATCCTAGTTTGCAAGACTAATTAACTAATTCTGATCAGTAATTAATTAATTGGATGTAAGACAACAATTGGACAACAATCAAGGGCAATTTAACAATCAATTCATTAATTAACCGTTTTCCAACAACATAGATCCCTTTTCACCCTAGATTATGAAATTAGCTACGCATACTAATGGTAATAACAACAATAATAATTGTAGAAGACATAATTAAAAGCATAAAAGATGAATAACGAATATTAAAAGAGAATTGTATGAATACCGTAGTAAATTAAGGATGAACAAAGTCTAGATCCGAAAGTAATAACAATAAAACTAAACTAAGGTTTTGAAGAGAGATTTTATTGGAAAGTAGCGTAACTAAGTAAAATAAGACGTAATTACAACATAGGGTACAAATTGGGTATTTATAGTAAAACATAACCAACTTACGGAAATTGCGGAAAAACCCTGAAACTAAAGTGTACTCGATCGAGCCTGAGTGTACTCGATTGAGTACATTCTCAGTTGATCGAGTCTGCTCGCACTTGATCGAGGACTCATCCTACTTCAGCTCTTTCTTCGTGTTGTCTTCTTAACTTATCTTCCTTTATTCTTCTAGATTCCCATACCATGCTCCATGTATTCCTTCATGCCCACTCCGCAGTGCTCATTTCATTCCTTTTCTCCATAAATGCATCATTCCTGCATTAAATACAGAATAGTGGAAGTATCGACATTCTAGCATAAAAGGCATTTAATTAATATAAACTAGCACAAAAACCATATCAAAAGGTAACTAAGGGGAGGCATAAATATGCATATAATTATGACTCATCAAACTCCCCCAAACCATCTATTTGCTTATCCTCAAGCGTAGCATCACACAGTACAAAAGACAATCATATAAATGGCGAATAAACAACTCGGAGCTAATGTTGATGCATATACAAATCCCAAGCTATCCACATCTCTAAGAAAGCAATGACCAAGATGTACTAATAAAACAAATTCAAAGGCACGGGTAATAGAAAACGTAGCTCAACTCAAGATGTGACATGTAACACCCCACGGTAATTGAAGAGGTCCAGTGATAGGCTTAAATGACTAGTGCTTAAAGGGATTAGAAGTACTACTCATATCAACAAAGTGCACTTTCTTTTATGGTCATCCATGCGAAAGAACTCCAAAGTTAAGCGTGCTTGGCTGGGAGTAGTCTTAGGATGGGTGACCTCCTGGGAAGGTTCCCGGGATGTGCATGAGTGAGGACAAAATGCGCTATAAAGGACCCGTGTTGATCTGTGGGCCATGTACACAGCCTGGTGAGCTATCATAAGTAACCGCTCCCGACCCGGTTTGGGCCGGGGTGTTACATGACATGATACCGTGACTCATCCAAATGCCTTTAAATCTTGTAATACAAATTAGTTGGATTCTCGCGGATTCACTCATGCTCTCATAAATATGGGTGATTTATATGTGAAGATAGAAAGAAGTAGAAGCACTCACTCGACTTATAAAACATGCATGCAATCTAATGTGATAGAAATTTCTCCAACTAAAACGCATTCACAATATAGATAAAAGTACATGTATCAAGGACAAAAAGGTGGCAAATGGGCAAATGGTATAGAAGTTATTTGTGCCAAAGCACATTATGGATATGTGGAGCTAATATGGGATACAACACAATTGCTAAATAATTTTACTACACCCACAAATGACAATAAAAAGTCCCAATCCCAACCATAGTAGCAAAATAGACATGATAAACACAATTGCGACTGTCCCGTTAAGGTAGGCAAATTCTAGGATTTTAGCTATTAGAAGTAGGATATGAAACGGCTACAAGGGATCAAACGGGCAAACAAAACAAGGTAATGTATGGCTTATTTGAACGGTAAGGACCACCTATCTTCATGTACTTAATCATATGAATGCGCAAAAAGTTAAGAAACTAATGTCACACTTATACAGTTTGATATTACACATTCCACAAGGAGAAACCACACTCAAGCCTAAATAACAAATGAGACCAATTTATTGATGTTCCTGGTCTAGGAAGCTCTATAGACCTCAGAAATTTAAGTAGTTAACCTACATAATTTTATCAAATCTAATTAGCATAAGGCATGTCAAATACGGTTAAGACTCGAGTTATGAACTTTGTTTTCATGAATAACGGGTCAAGACAATGTATATAGACAATAAACTGGGATTCAAATGCAAAAACAATGCAATTTAACATCCTTGTTATTCAATTCACCAAGATTCGACCTAAAACAAAGGAAAAACATGTTTTTTTATTCTCATTTTTTTTATTTTTTATGGTTTTTTTTCTTTGATTTAAATAAATCACACAACATAATTAAAGACTCCTCCCCCAAACCTAAATATCACACTGTCCTCATTGTGACGCCTACAATATAGCAATCACACATAAATCACCAGCAACCTAAAGGACACATCTAACAAGAATGGAAAAGAAATAGAGATAATACAATAAAAGTAAATACAAGGAAAGAGAATACCGGGAAGAGCGTAGGAGTTCCCCCAAACCAATTGCAAAAATAGGGGAGAAAGACCAACCACGCAATTCCACATCATCTGGCTTCGTTTTAGACCCAAAAAGCAACGGTACTCGATCGAGCCTGGCAGCATTCGATCGAGTACCCATCTGGCGAGTAAATTTTCTGCATTTAAAATTAAATGCCATGTAAGGCATAATCAACACAACTTAAAGCACGTAATAGTTAATCAAAAAGTAGGGCTTGTGCTACACACAGACATAAGTAGCACTAATAAATAGTCCAAGCAAAGAAAGTAATCAATGAATAAAGTTCCAGCTCATCAAACTCAAAATCTAATATAAAATATGAGCAAGAATGCTCAGTGCTCTTCAAGTCATCATCATTAGGAAGGAGATGGGGCTCTTCATCCATCCTAGAAGCTTCATCAAAAACTTTGACGGGCTCCTCTCTAAAAATCTCGGCCTCCAAGGCATCCAGCTCAACTTCTATGTCAACATCATCATCAAAGCTGTAAACCGGCTAAGGATGAGGCTCATCTCCATAAATAAAATTATCTATCTCATCCACTTCCTTGCTCCATGGCCCTGATGCAGCAGCAGGGGCGTCGGGCTGATTCCTGACAAAACACAAAGTAAAGGAATCATGAATAGGTGGATCAA
Organism: Silene latifolia; assembly: GCF_048544455.1. Taxonomy (NCBI): domain Eukaryota; kingdom Viridiplantae; phylum Streptophyta; class Magnoliopsida; order Caryophyllales; family Caryophyllaceae; genus Silene; species Silene latifolia. The sequence continues at coordinate 72,493,502 of NC_133532.1, read as the reverse complement.
TAACATTGAGCCTATACCATGGAGCTACTGAATGGGGACGGTTTAAAGCATTATCAAGAACAAACCTAATAGTATCATCCCCAACCCATAATGTCAAACTACCATCCCTAACATCTATGAGTGCTTCCGCAGTGTGGAGGAATGGTCTACCAAGAATTATGGGTACTTGGGACTCTTCAGCCATATCCATAACAATGAAATCAACTGGAATAAAATACTTCCCTACTCTAACTCGCACATCCTCAAAGACACCTAATGACCTCTTTAAAGATCTGTCAGCCATTTGTAAGGTCATACTAGTAACACGGAGTTGACCCATATTTAACTTTTTGCATATAGAATACGACATAACACTAACACTAGCCCTTAAATCGCAAAGGGCTTTATCTATAGCTATACTACCAATATGACAAGGAATAGAAAAAGTCCCTAGATCCTTTAGTTTTGGTGGTGAGTTAGCTTGCAATGCGGCCGCGCACTCTTGAGTGAATGCCACCGTCTTAACTTCATCAAACGACCGCTTCTTGGACAAGATCTCTTTCAAAAGCTTAGCATACGCCGGCACTTGAGTGACCAATTCAGTAAACGACACACTCACTTGAAGATTCTTCACTACCTCCATGAACCTCTCGAACTATTATTCAAGCTTAGACTTTTGCAATCTTTGTGGAAAAGGTAGTTCAATTTTTATTGGCTCGGCTTCTTTTGCTTTGGTAGTCGTTTTAGAAGCGCCGTCGTCAGTTACAGGGTGTACTCGATCGAGTCCAGTGGTCACTCGATCGAGGATCCTATTTTCTTCTTATGACGTAGCTGAAACACGCGAAAATCACGTTCTTGGGGTGCACTCGATCGAGCACAGGTGATACTCGATCGAGCCTGAGCTTACTCGATCAAGGATTATATGTATTCCTCGTATTTTCGCCTATGTTCTTATCCCGTGTTTAATCCTTGCTTAATTCTTTCTCCTCATCACTTAGCTCAAGATTACCCAATCCCTTAGGATGCATATAGGGAACCTCATCTTCATCAATGGGCATATCCGGACTTTAATAAGAAGAGTGCTCCTCATTGAAATAGCATTAACTTGTTAATGTGCTTGTTTACCTTGAGGAGGAATATTGCCGGGCTGTTTTGAAGTATTTTGAGCCGCCATTTGAGCAACTTGAGTGTCTAGCATCTTATTATGGGCAATAAGTTCAGAAATTTGAGCCGCCTGCTTTTGTTGAATTAGTAAACTTTGTTGCAATAAAGCTTTCATCTTGGCTATGTCATTACTTGGAGCTTGAGGAGGAAGTTGCATCTGTTAAAAACCTCCTTGTTTTTGCCAAACAAAATTCCCTTGTGGTTGATTACCAAGATTTTGGGGAATAATATAAGCATTCTGTTGCGGGGCTTGAGCATATGCATTCTGACTCCTTTCAGGGAAGAAGCTATAATATGGAGTACCTTGCTTGAAAGACTGAAAAGCATGTACCTGTTCAATTATACTCAAACACTTGGCCGCAGTATGGACATCAATTCCACATCTCTCACAAGACACTTCTTGTTGAACCATACGAACCATTTCTTGCTTATTACCCAAAGACTGGGTAGTCTTCAACTCAGTTATTTGAGCAGTTAAGGCCTCGAGCTGTGTCATAACAACACTATCTGAGCCACCCCCTCTTGTACTACCTCTGGGGTTACCATACTTAGCAGTATGAGTGGCTATCTGATCAATCATCTTCCATGTAGTATCATCATTGGTATTGTCCTGGAATATCCTATTAGCTGAAGAATCAAGTAAAGATCGATGATCATCATACAACCCGTCGTAAAACTGGTTGCAAAGGAACCACTTCTCGAAGCCATGGTGAGGGACTGAACGAACCAGTCTCTTAAAGCGAATCCATACTTCATTAAGGTCTTCAGTAGGACCTTGCTTAAAACTTGTAATATGGATTCTTAGATTAATTGTCTTCTGTGGAGGGAAATATCTCTTGTAGAATGCAAGAGCTAGTGAATTCCAGTTAGTGATTGCTTCGGTCTCTATATCCAAGTCACGTACCCATTCTGCTGCATCATTTCTCAGAGAGAAAGGAAAAAGAGTGTTTAACTTGATCTTGAGTCACCCCAGCAGTCAAGGGAATAGAACAGCAATATGTGACAAATTTCTCCATGTGCTTGGCAGGGTCCTCACCAGCGTTTCCTCCAAATAAATTTCGCTCTACCAGGCTTATTATGTAAGACGATTTGATCTCAAAGGTCCCTTTATCTGTGGTAGGGAGCTTAAAGCCTTTAGGAATAAAATCAATGGTGGGTTCAGAATGACTTGCCAAGGTCGGCATCTTCAATGCTGTAGAAATAACGGGTGTAGAAACTAATGCGTCCTCTTCAAAGGACGAATCTTCTGCGAAAGTAAACCGCTCGTAGTCAAGTATACTCAAGTCTTCCCTTGACTTATCTCTCTTTGAAATTTTCGTCTATAGCGAAAAGTCTTCTCTGGCTCGGGATCAAAAGGTACAACCTCCGACCTGTCAGATCTCGGCATACACGAAAAAAATAAGAAAAATATCAAACTGTCTCAAGGAAGTGATGCTCCCTGAGACAAAAGACAAAAATAAACAAAAACAAACAGAAAAATTGTTGGCTCCCCGACAACGGCGCCAAATTTGATAAGGCTAAATTCGTATCACCTATATCAAAATAATCCTATCTCAGTACTAACAAAATAGCTAGTGGTAAGATGTATATTGAATCCACAAGGGGGGGGGGGGGGGAGGTTAATTATTCTATTTGCTAATATTTATGTTTGTCTTAAAGGTAACCAATTTCTTGAAGATTTTGTTTGTTTAATTTCTAACAACAAAAGGTAATATAAAATAAAGATGAACTCAAATATAATTTAAAAGGTCTAGGGATCGGGTTCACTAGGTAGTCATCCAGGAGTGAGATTTAGTTCATTGATTGAGCAATTTATATTGTTGAAAGTCATACGATCAATCGATTCTAATATGTCTTTTTAGATCTAAACTTAACATGCGATCGCTATTATTAAGTCAGTTTAATTCAATTATTGTGGCCTATAGTAGTCTTAACCCGGTCGGTGAAAATCCTAGTTTGCAAGACTAATTAACCAATTCTGATCAATAATTAATTAATTGGATGTAAGACAACAACTGAATAACAATCAAGATCAATTTAACAATCAATTCATTAATTAACCCTTTTCTAACGACCAAGATCCCCTTTCACCCTAGATTATGAAATTAGCTATGCATACTAACGGTAATAACAACAATAATAATTGTAGAAGACAAAATTAAAAGCATAAAAGATTAATAAAGAATATTAAAAGGGAATTGTACGAATACCGTAGTAAATTAAGGATGAATAAAGTCTAGATCCGAAAGTAATAACAATAAAACTAAACTAAAGTTTTTAAGAGAGATTTTATTGTAAAGTAGCGTAACTAGGTAAAATAAGACGTAATTATAACATAGGGTGCGAATTGGGTATTTATAGTAAAACATAACCGCCTTAAGGAAATTGCGGAAAAAACCTGAAACTAAGGTGTACTCGATCGAGCCTGAGTGTACTCGATCGAGTACATTCTCAGTTGATCGAGTCTGCTCGGGATTGATCGAGGAGTCATCCTGCTTGAGCTCTTTTCTTCATGTTGTCTTCTTAACTTCTCTTCTTTCATTCTTCAAGATTCCCGTGCCATGCTCCTTGTATTACTTCATACCCACTCCACGGTGCTCATTTCCTTCCTTTGCTCCATAAATGCATCATTCCTGCATTAAAACACCGAATAGTGGAAGTATCGACATTCTAGCATGAAAGGCATGTAATTAATATAAACTAGCACGAAAACCGTATCAAAAGGTAACTAAGGGGAGGCATAAATATGCATATAATTATGACTCAAACATAGCATGGTCTACAATAAAAATATACTCTTGGCCTTATGGTCGACTTACACACACGAAAGAAGTTCAAATGCTGAAAATAAAACCAAATCCAAACCAAGTCCAACAACTAATACAAAGCAACAATAAAATGCAAATCTCAAGGCTCGGCACCCACATCCTCGTCTACCTCATCATCATTAACTGCACCTGACATCTCAGATCCATGACCAGCCTCAGCAACGGTACCACCACCAATCCATCTCCCCTACGAATCAAGCTGACTACCATAGTTAACTCCCCACGGACCTGCAAGACAACCATTCCATAGCTAGTTGGGACTACCTTCTTCTACTCTCCGAGGAGACCGAGTATATTATTCAACAACAAAGAGGCGAGATTGACGAGCCCTCCTCCTCCATTGTCACACCACCCTACCCATTTGAGTATCACGAGTTCAAACCCAAGGATGTCAAGGTAGGAAATGATTACTTGACTCTACTCATGAAAGAAATTCACAAGCAAGCTTACAATGATAGAGTAGATGCTTACAAGGCCAATATCCGCCCCTCCTACATCTAGCTAGGCAAGGACTTCTTGATCCATCATGTCCTTTGCCTAGCTGGGCGGATAGGGAAGTTTTCTTTCCTAACACCTCTAGTGGTGGAAGACCGAGTGGAGAGGAGATTGTTGATGAGGGTGTTGATGAAGAAGGTGAAGTAGAAGAGGTTCAAGAGAATGTTGATGAAGAAGAAGCTCAAGAAGAGGAAGAAGAAAGTGAGGAAGAGCAAGGAAGTGAAAGTGGGAGTGGAGATGATTCCACATCTATGGAGGAAAATGATGATAATGATGATATGATGGAGGATTAGCAAACCTTGGAGGCTCCTACATTCTTTCACTCCTCTTATGGTTTGTCTACTTCTTTTGTTTTCTTTATTTTATTTTGATCATTTGTTTGTGAAGTCCTAGCAACATGGAGGACTAACACCTTGGCTTCATTAAGGTGTTCTTTTCATTGTTCCCAACTTGTAAAATCCAAAATGACAATTTGTAGTTTCATGCATTGCATTCCATGTGCATGAACTACCCCGAAATTCAAGACGTTAGAAATAATGTCTATTTTGGTTTGGGGAAGTCCATGCATCGGGAGCTAATTTAAATTATGCTCTCCGCCATAACAAAAACCCATGCATCATGTAGTGTAGTTTAGTATAGTTTGCATTTAGTTTAAAATCATGCATCATGCTTGCATAATTTCCTATCGTATTGGCCATTGAGGACAATGTCCATACTAGTGTGGAGATGGGAAATTCCAACTTGACTTTTATTCAAAAAAAAAAATCCAAAAAAATTTAAAAATTTAAAAATTCCAATAAAACATGTTCAATTCCTTTGTAGTGTAGTCTTGTATATATTGTTTTGTATATATTGTGTTTGTTCATCCTTGTTCACGTTGATTGACTACGCCACATCCGAGACATGAGGATATTGAAGACCGCATAGTATGATCTTCCCAATCTCCTTTTTCCTTTTTATGTTAATGACTATGTGGCTTTATTTTGATTGATGCGGTAAAAACAATGTGAATCTAGGATTGCATTTAGATTATTTGGCATACTAGTTGGTAGAAGCATATGCATTAGGATGTATATATGTTAGTTGCATCATGGCATGTAGTTTGCATGTTTCTTTTGTGAAACCGTCTACTTGGGAAGCTTGACAAGTGTATATAGGCCCTAGTAGATGCTTTTTCTTCTTAAGACTTTGCTTGTTAGAATACTTGTAAAACACCCTAGGATGTGTCATGCTAGTATCTTTGACCCATGGATTAAGGCCTAGTCAAGAGTACCTTGTGGTGTGATAACTCCTTGGCTACCGTTTATTCCAAGGTGACCCTCGAAACCATGCAACCATCATTCATCCATGTTATACCACATTTTGTCATCAAAAGGAATGGGCACAAAAAGAAATTGTTCAAAATTTGAATTTAAGAAATGAAAAGAAAAGAAAAAGTTTGCAAAATGCATCAAAAGAAAAGAGGAGTAACAAAAATGAAAAAAATCCTATGCTTCAAATATAAGGCACCCTCACTACATATGGGGTGACTTTGAAAATGTTCAAAAAGAAAATGCAAAAAGTTGAAAAGTTGTCAAGTATTGAAATGCCAAAAATCAAAAGAAATGGCAAAAAGAAAGTGTTCTCAAATGTTATATGCCACAAGAAATTGGGGGGGAAAACAATAACAAAAGCAAAATCCCAAATGAAACTCAAATACTATCGATCCCTTTATCCATCGTATCCATTTTTGTGCATGGTAGAGAGGGGACGACCCTTCTTCTTGTCTAGGCAAGAAGGAGAATTCCGCGATCCTCCAGTGTTTCTAACACCATAGGGAGTCTATTCTTGACAAAAGCATTTAATGATTGAGGACAAAGGTACCCTATCTTGACACAACTTGGAGGTGATTTATTGGTATCCTTCTAGGCTTAGTAGTTTGAAGAAACTGCATCTATGAAGAAGTGTGTACCCTTGAATTGCTTCCCTTGTAGATAATTTCCGCCACTTAGATGAGGAAAGTGGGTATTCTTTTGTAGATGCATCCATTACTTGATTTTGTGTGCTTTAATGATTGGATGTGTCGCCATTTTGGCAAGACCCACCTTGCCTTACAAGAAGGCATCCTACCTCATGGTTTTCTTGTTGTGAGTTGAAGGGGCGGAGTGGGACTCGCTAATTGTCTCATGTCGGCTATATTAGTATGTTAGTTTGAATAAAGGTCTAGTTTTTGTCACCTCTTTACTCGGGACGAGCAAAGGTTCGGTTTGGGGATATTTGATGTGACCATTATTTGAGCACATTTAGTCCCCGAATTAGCCTCGTTCCTATGCTTTTTAGTGCATATTTGGGTCATTTACTATCTTTAGTCCTTTGTTTTGCATATTCTTTGAGGTTTTGTTTCCTTGGTAGGAGAGGAGAGCAAACCTTGCATTTTCATGGTAAAATAGAGCTAAATTGATCGAATCTAATGACCAAGCATCAAAGAGAAGACAAGACTAGAAGGCCTTTGTACATATTATAGTAGATGGGCAATGATGAAGAAATCCTTACATCCCCGACTAAATCCCGGAGGATTATTGGAAGAAGAGAGGAAGAAATGAATAAAAGAAAAGTTGTGATGAGATCCGCTCGTCCAGCATAGCAAGACGCCCGTCCAGGACTCCAAAGATCCGAGCGTCTTTGCCATAGGGACTCCCGTTCAACCACGCCCCAATCCGCTCGTCCAGCCATAAAGACGCTCGTCCAGCCACCCCAGAATCCGCCCGTCCCGACCCCTTGGATGCTCGGATTCTCTTACAGACCCATACGTCCTCTTCTTCCCTCCATGAAAGATGCACATATTTGTGAAAGACCGGCAAAAAGGAGACTCGCATCTTTCTGAGAGGAGCGATTCCTCAAGGACTTAATCGTCATTTAAGCCCTTAGTAAACCCTAATTTGTGTACCTATTCCCACTATAAATACCCCATTAGTCTAATTAGATTAATCATGTTCTTCTTATCAATCTTTAGTGTAGTTTATATCATTCTAATCTCTTCTTAATCTTGTAATCAACTTCTAATCAAATATTAATACAAATCTCATTTCCTTAATTTCTCTTTTATTCATCTCTTATTTTAGGTAATTGAAGATTATTTGGGTTATTATTGGGAGATTGACAACCTTCCAATCATTCATCAAGTACTTCTATTATTCTTTGCTTTATTTTGTAATCATTAGTAGGTATAATTCTCTTAATCCCTTTTTAATTATTGTTAATCATCTTCATTTATTCATCATGTTTTGCTTTGTTAATATGATTGACAACCTTGTTAACATGTTAAACTTGATAATGAGTGAGTAGTTTCCTTAACTAGGATTAATAGGTAATTAGGGGAAACCAACATGAGAGATGATTCATGCTTAATTTAATATATTTTCATAATTTATTTGCTTGCTTGTTGTGATCTCAACTTATGCACATGTTATGTTTGATGAAATGCGAGCCTATGAATCCTTGTATTTTTTACCCATCACTTACCTTTTCAATGAGACTTGTCAGACATAAACCAACTCGAGTCTCATTAGACCATGCATATAGTTGAGTAGGGAGGATTAAGTCGACTTGTAGGTGTTGTACAATCTAATCGATTCGGCTCCGGGACCCAAACCTTCCTAGGATTGTAAGATATAAACCAACTCGATCCATCAGAACAATAATTGCTTTCTTATAATTTGAGAATATGTTTGTATGATCAATTCCCATGAATCCCATATGACCCCATGACACCCTAGTGGTTTTAATCAATTGTTTACATCTCATTTTAATCATCTTGCTTGTTTACTTTTATTGCTATTTAGTTTAGTGATCTTCTTATCTCAACCCAAATCGTGACACCCCCTAGACACCGCTACTTGCAATCGAAAATCCTACATCAATACCCGTCCCTTGGGATCCGACCTTTACTTGCCTCTTTACTAATAGTAGAGTTGTTTGTGAAATTATAAATATTGTTTTGGTCTAGGTGCTCCTAACGACAAGTAGCCGAAAACTAAGCTCCAAGTGAGTCCGACCAACTTGATTGATTGATGAAGAGTTGTCAATTCTCCAAATAATAACCCAATAATCTTCAATTACCCAACTAGATCTAAGAATTCTTGAACAATAATTAAGGAAAGATTAAAGTGTAATTTTGTGGAATGATTAAGGACTAATCTATTTTAATCTACACTTAATGAGAGTGTAATCTAATCTAAGGGAAGTTAAACCCTTAGTTATTACAAATGAAGTATATATAGTGGGTACAACATGTTGGAGTTAGTGTCCTCCACAATAGTGCATTTACACAATAAATCTCATTAAGGGAATATCATTAGATATTTACTTATTTGATCCTCGTCAGTTGATTAACGTAAATCGATAACGGTTGGCTGACTAGAGTTTGACGTTATTGTCGTGAGACGGCGGTGATCAACTGACCCCTTTCGGTCACACCTAAAGGAACGAACCCCAATAGACAACTAATTAATTGCATGAGATACAATTTATTTAGTCCCTTGATTTATAGACTAAAAGGTTAGTCGATTATTTTAGAGAAATTTCGAGTTGCGAACTCGAGGCACGGCAGTTATTATTTAATTATGTGATAATTGAATAATAAAGTTTTGGAGACGGGTTTTAGTTAATTAATTGTTAATTCACTAAAATTGTACTAATTGATTAATGTGATTAATATTAGTACGTAAATAATATGTGCAGTGGTACACGTATATTTACGAAGTGATTTAGACGAAATTAATTGGAAACATTTAAACATGAAACGATGTTTAAATAAAATTTACACGTATTTGTGCGACAAATATAAGAACCAAAATGGACCCGTAAATGGGACATTGGACCGTGTAAATGGAGTATAGTGGATGATTATAATCACAATCATTTCACTTTACTTGTGTTTTCTTCCTTAAGTTGTCATAACAACTTTGTGCATGTGACAAAAGATTGGACAATATTGAAACAAATCAACTCCCACACACTACCTACTCCACCCGTCCTCTTCCCCTCCATATAGACCAACACATTGTTCTTTTATTTACTACTTCATTTGTACACCATTTTGCATGTGTGAATAAAAACGTGTTGGTCTTTCTCTCTAAAAACAAATAAAATCATTTACTAAGTTGTTAGTAAAATAAATATTATTACTAAGAGTGTTAGTAATATTACAAATATTATCAAGGGTATGTTTTACAAATATCTAGTTAGTATTTGTAAGATTATTTGGGTGATTTGTTCTTGGGTGCAACTTGAAGGAGACTTTCTTTTTGAAGGTTTTTCAAGGAGGATCATCCATTTCTTTTTAGCTCAAGAACAAACTAGGTAGGTGATCTAGTTTGTACCCATATTACCATAAAATCAATGTAAGGAAATTGTTTTTCCTTATCTTTCATTTTTATACTTTTATATATGCATGCATGTTACATAGATCACTAAAATGATAAATTATGAGATAATTTAATTTTTATTAGAGAGTCTAATATGGATCTATGATCTTTGAAGTGGTATTAGAGCATAGGATTGTAATTTGCATGTTGATTTTAAGCATATTAATTAATTATGTGATAATTAATAAAAACTCAAAAATTATGTTAGAAGAGGTTTTAGCACGAAATTTTTGGGGCATGCACACCTACTGATTTCAAAAGTTTTTGGTAAATTTTGGTGATTTATGAAGTTATTTTGCTATTTTTAATGATTTTTGGTAGAAAACCGAGTCAAAATGCCGTATTTTAGTTAAGAATTGACTACAAATAGTTAAATGTTGATTCGGGTCATGGAATTTTTATGGTGTTTCATGCATGTTTTCTACTTATTTTATGCAAAATGTTGAAGGTTGGTTTAAAGGTTTGCATGTTTATTGATTTTATGAGATAAAAGTCGATAAAAGTGAAATAAATTAATCATAATTTCGAAATATTTGTTCCTGCCCGTGATAAATTTATGTACATTTAAAAATATTATATAAAAGTTAAAAGTGAAATTTAAAATGTGTTTTCACCTTATTTTGATGTTTATTGGTTTTAGTGGTTAAAAACCGATAAATATCGATCTTTTTCTTCATAACTTTTATCCGGATTTTTGGAGCAATTTTTCTGACATTTTGGTGTTCTTGGGAGTGTTCCAGAATACTCAAAATTTTTGTTTCAATTTTTTGGGTAATGTTTCATTTATTTTGGATTTTTACTTAAAAATTATGATTTTACTGATTAAATTAGCAAAATATCACCAAATCAAAATAATTATTCATCATAAAATTAGTGAGGACTAATTTTGAGGTCCAAAATAGTTTGGACAATTAGTTTGGACTTAAATGAGATTTAAGAGTTGATTATTGATTACATGTTAAAAATCGATTAAATCCAAAAACACCGAGATGGATACCAACGATTGATGGATAGGGCGATTTTGGCATCATTTTATAGCATTTTAAGTATATTTATTTAAGTTGAATGAATGATTGTCATTTATTTAAAGAATTTATCTTGTTGTACCTAGTATGGCCAAGTTTATTTTAATCGTTATTACCCGAAATGAATGGGAATATCGATTTGTTTGTAATTAAATACGATCTCGTATCGTCGGTTTGTAATCAATTAATAGTTTTATTTATTTTATTAATTAATTTATAATAGGAATAGCTATGTAATTCATTTGTAATAGTTATTTTTACCGGCGTTTCCAAAAGACGGATTACATTGAGACGGAGTCTATTTTTGAAAGGTGTTCTAAATCCCACAAGAAGAAGGCACTTTTGGAATGAAGAGGCAAGGGACCAAGGAGTTTGTTTCTGAAATGTAATAGACTAGTTTTTATTAACTAGGTGGCCATACTAGGATTTATTCATATGCTTACTTGTTTGCTTGTTTTATTCTCGCGCATGCCAAAATCGCCATTCACATGCATTTTATCTTCGCGGTTGTCAATTCACGTCATTTACATTCGCTAACTTAGTTCACTTATAGAGAATTTATGACTAAATTGACAAGATCTCTCACATAACTAAAATTGAGACTAGCCTTACCAATTAGTAACACCTATGAATCTCTTGTTCATTAGAGCCACGCTCGCCCAAGCGGGGTGTTCTCTTTTTACCTTGAGTAAGTAGGGTGGTAAGCGGTTATCACACGCCAAAATTGGTTGGACTCAATGGGATATAAGACGGTCTTGTGTTCCGGGGCTAGTAGATGGATTTAAGGAAATTCGTCGACCAAGAGTTCTAGAGATAGAATTAGTCAACGTGACTTACCGAATTTACACAATTATGGGATGTTTCGCCCAAGTGATGCTCATTTTTGTTTAATATTTGGGTCTTGGAATCATTTATATAATTTAGTGAGAGATCATTATATAAATGTTAAAACTTGTTAAAGATGTTTCACGAGTAAAATTAAAACATTGAATGTTAATTTTTCCTATTTTTCGTTCATTCTCATAAATGGATGGCATCGCGCACTTCATCCTCCTTTATCTATTTATTGTTATACTTTTTTTCATTCTTTCATAGAAAGCGGTTTCTTTGAAGGAATTAATGATTCGTAACATGAATTACCAATTCACCTACATAAGCTTACAACGATTTTTGCGGTTATTATACAACTTAATTAACGTCCATACATATTAAAAAGGGGTTTCATGTTGCAAACTCATATTACGAGTTTAAAAGGAAGTCACATTTTATCAAGAGAGTCTTGATTTCGGAAGTGACACCTCCGTCATGATGATGACATATTAGTTTTAATTACTCAAGTGTAATTCAAAAGTTTGCGAAAAGAGTTTTCAAAAACACTTATAATACTCCAATATGATATCGTCAAATAGCTCACTTCGAGAAAGGCCAAATCGATTGTTTATGCGCTAAAGAGTTTAGGCATATGATAACAATTGAACGGTTAGGTAGTCCAATTTCGCAAGAAGTTGAGATTTTGCCACATGTTGCACTCACTTTATAGTAATTCACTCTTACTAAGTGTATAAAATATCATGAATGACATGAAGAGAGGTCTTCATGAGATTCATTTTTTCTTGATTGAAGTAAAGAGGAATGTGAAAGTGAGTGGGAGTTAAGAAGAATCAACCCTAGAAGTATGCTATAGAACAAAAGTTGAAAGAGACATCTAGTCAAAGGATAGGCTAGATCCACTATCTTGGAATGAGATACCAAGTACGGGTCATTTCTTTGTAAAAAAGTTTACATGAATTGACAAAACGTAAGACGTCTAGCATAGGACATTTTTGTATCAAAATGGTGCTAGAGTAGCAATGATTTCGATAGGGACAAATGTACCTAAATTTGGTTTTAAAAGAATGTAATCATATATGTTTATACATAGAAGGCATCACTCATGTGATTTAAATCAAAAGGTTGTACCTACTCCTATGATAACTTGGTGGTTGGTTTAGACCACTCAAGTTAGAGGAATTTTACATTCTTCACAAAAACTAAATATTATACTATCTTGTAGATTTTAATGTCTCTAATTCGGTGAACCCAAATTGATCAAACCTCAAGTAAATTCGTTTAAACGAATAAACGATAAGCACATCGAACAACCATTTGATTGAGAATCTTATGGTGTGTGTGCATAAATTATGTTTTCTTTTGAAAAGAAACACAATAGTGAGGTGATTGACCATATACATACGGATGTGTAAGGCCGATAGTTGGTTATAAATATACTTCGTTACTTTTACCTTAATGTTAAGTAGATATGAAAATCTCGTATCTATTTAATAAGACATAAAAGTGATTTTTGAAATGTGTTATATTTTCAAAATGAAGTAGTAAACCAAAAGCACGACAAGATCATAATGTTGATCGGAAATTTCAAAGTGATGACTTTGAAGATCAAATGGGTAATATCAAGTAATGACCTTGATAATCTTTAAGAATATTGTGAACCATAGAGTATGGTATAGTCAAGAAGATAAACCAAACTTTATGAGATATAGTTTGAAGTTTTTCGCAATTTTGTAAGCAATTTTCTCACTAAAAGTTTAAAACCCGACTATAATAGCCTTAATGACTCCATATGAATATGGGTAGGTAGGGTCCCTAACTTGTCATTATTATACATTTGGGACCATAAATGTTTATGTTCAGAACCAATTTATGTATTTGTGAGGGTTATCCAAAATTGAACCACTTGGTTTTTACTCCTCCAAAACGAGAACAAAGAGTTTGTGGCTCGTAATGCTGTCTTTCCAGAAAGATTTTCATTTTATGGAAGACAGAGTGGGAGAAAGTTTGAACTTACGGAAGTCCAAGACCCACAAACTGAGTACAATGCAAGAAGATGTTCTTTATTGAGGCTCAGTGGTGAGTACAATGCAAGAAGACGTTCTTTATTGTGGCTCAGTGGTTATAAGGAGATAATTTTGCGATAATATTGCGTTACTTTTCAAAAGTGACGAATCTTAAACCCTCATCAATGGCTTTTCTATAGCATGAACTCTATGTGATGGCGTGTCACCATGCAATTTGAATTGGTTTCCTTACACAAGATGTGATAAGGAAGGAAACACGAGATGCTTTCGAGACTTGATTTAAGGTGAATACTTTGATAAGTTACCTTGATATTGTCATAAAGGTTACATAAGATGTTCAAAATTTGGGTTGGTTATAGAGAGTTTGCGACAACCCAAATGCCTTTATCAATTCGTATGTTCTTAGCAATATAGCCTCTCATAAGGATGAGATTCGGCAAAAGAATAACGAAACTTTCTCCTTCGGAGAAGTTTTGTTGATCTTGTCAATGCTAAGAAGCCTGGCATGCTTGAAAGATCCCTTTTGTGATCTATATACGTCAAAGAGTTGGAACTTTGGGTTCAATCATGTAGTCTATCAAAATGGTATCACTCGAGTTTCGAAGTACCATGATGATACATGGAGTTTAGTGGGAGCTAAAGTGATTTTCTTAGTCTAAATATGTGCTTGACATATTAGTGACTAGAAATGTAGCTAAGGTGATGTTTCTTAGTCTAAATATGTGTTTGACATATTAGTGACTAGAAATATTCTCGGGTGAATATTTGAGAGTAGCATGGCGCATCTTAAACATCCGGATCTAATGAGATAGATCTCCATGGATCTTAGCATTTTAGTCAAGAGACTTATGTGATAAGATTCTTGACTCGTTCAAGTTGTTGAACTATTAATATGATCTCTTGTGCTTCCGCTGCAGGATCTATTAAATATGCTAAAAGCTTCTCTCGTTGGGACTTATCATATTGAGAATATGATAAGTAATTACCAATCATTTCCTAGTGAGGGTCAGTAGATGATTATCAAGAGCATCTTTGAGTACTTGAGAAGCACTGAGGATTTACTCTTGTAGTTTGGAGGAATTTATGAATTTCGCGTAAAAGGGTTACAAGATAGCATTCCTATGCTTATAAGAAGTTATGGGCTACGTTAAGGAATGGTTAGCATGTAAGAGTATTATGTGCATAAAGAATAAAATGTATAAGAAGTTATACATGTATAAGAAGTTATACATATATATGAGGAGTCATACATAAAAGATGGCATATGAAGGATTTGTATAAGTGTTTTACGTATAAATCATGAACGAAAGCTAAGTACATTACAACATCCGATGTTGTATAAGAGACAGTTGATATCCGGAATTTAATGGAACTAAAGTAGTTCTGTTAGCCGAATATCGTCACCCGAGAGACTGTGAAAACAGTGGGAGTGTTTGACTGGCTTTAGAACCAGAGTCTAAAAACTTGTTTAGACGTGTACTTAGAAATGCTCTATGTGATTAAAAGATTGCATAGAACAAAGGAAAATAGTAATGGAAATTAGAGTGATGCAACTGTTGCTTATCCTCTAACCAAAGCCGTAGGCATAAGGTAGACATGATGGTTATGTCATCTCAATGTGAATTGAGGACTATACCTTAATTGCTAAAGATCGTTATGTAAATATTGGATAGAGTATTGATATTTACATAAGTGATGATCGCATTCATTGTTAGAGTTTCTTTAAGAACTCAATTATTCAGTTTGACTGAAAACATTGAATACCTTGTTTATCTGAATAAGTTATGGAGACAATGTTGAACACTATTCAAGTGAACAAGATGAACATTGTATTTTGTCCCTAGTCACTTAATGAGGTGACGTCTCGGAGTGACTCGATTGTAAGTCGATTGATGGTTGTTCAACACCATAAGGTCATACGTGATGACTAGTCGATTACATAGGCAGAGTGTGTGACACTTTGCCGGACAGTGACCATTTAGAGAGTCCCTAAGTTCTATTATAGACGCCTGGTCGTGGCAGGGATCTCTAAGACGTTCCTATGAGTCGATTCTTTTGACTGGAGACTTTTATCTGAGCAAGTGCAGTTTTCGAGTGACTTTGGTTTTTGTCCTAGGTCGTGCCGTGAAAGGAGGCCAAAGGGCATTCACTAGGTCATGGTGATCTGTACTGTGCAATAGGATAGATAGGGCAGACAGGAATTGTCCACCCACGTTGAGTAACTATATCTCAAGCCCACTCGAGGAGTTAATGACTACAAATGCGTGGCCACGCTCGGAAGTAATCTGTGAAAGATTTTTCCGGTCAGGTAGTCACACTCCCGATAGAGAAAACCACTCGCGATATGTTCATGTGCAAGTGCGACCTGAAAGTCACCTTGCATTGAGTGGGAGATTAAAACGGACAAGAGAATTGGTAGCGCACACCTTGTGTTGGACAAGTGGGAGATTGTTGGAGTTAGTGTCCTCCACAATAGTGCATTTACATAATAAATCTCATTAAGGGAATATCATCAGATATTTAATTATTTGATCCTCGTCAGTTGATTAACGTAAATCGATAACGGTTCGCTGACTAGAGTTTGACGTTATTGTCGTGAGACGGCGGTGATCAACTGACCCCTTTCGGTCACACCTAAAGGAACGAACCCCAATAGACAACTAATTAATTGTATGAGATACAATTTATTTTGTCCCTTGATTTATAGACTATAAGGTTAGTCGATTATTTTAGAGAGATTTCGAGTTGCGAACTCGAGGCACAGCAGTTATTATTTAATTATGTGATAATTGAATAATAAATTTTGGGAGACGGGTTTTAGTTAATTAATTGTTAATTCACTAAAATTGTACTAATTGATTAATACGATTAATATTAGTACGTAAATAATATGTGCAGCGGTACACGTATATTTACGGAGTGATTTGGACGAAATTAATTGGAAACATTTAAACATGAAACGATGTTTAAATAAAATTTACACGTATTTGTGCGACAAATATAAGAACCAAAATGGACCCGTAAATGGGATATTGGACCGTGTAAATGGAGTATAGTGGATGATTATAATCATAATCATTTCACTTTACTTGTGTTTTCTTCCATAAGTTGTCATAACATCTTTGTGCATGTGACAAAAGATTGGACAATATTGAAACAAATCAACTCCCACACACTACCTACTCCACCGGTCCTCTTCCCCTCCATATAGACCAACACATTGTTCTTTTATTTACTGCTTCATTTGTACACCATTTTGCATGTGTGAATAAAAACTTGTTGGTCTTTCTCTCTAAAAACCAATAAAATCATTTACTAAGTTGTTAGTAAAATAAATATTATTACTAAGAGTGTTAGTAATATTACAGATATTATCAAGGGTATGTTTTACAAATATCTAGTTAGTATTTGTAAGATTTTTTGGGTGATTTATTCTTGGGTGCAACTTGAAGGAGACTTTCTTTTTGAATGTTTTTCAAGGAGGATCATCCATTTCTTTTTAGCTCAAGAACAAACTAGGTAGGTGATCTAGTTTGTGCCCATATTACCATAAAATCAATGTAAGGAAATTGTTTTTCCTTAACTTTCATTTTTATGCTTTTATATTTTCATGCATGTTACATAGATCACTAAAATGATAAATTATGAGATAATTTAATTTTTATTAGAGAGTCTTATATGGATCTATGATCTTTCACAATATTAGGTTAATCAAGGGTAGATTAGGAAACATGCTTATGTGTCGAACGAATTAATCCCTTGCACGTTTCAAGAGGATTCACGCGAGATAGAGAACTCTGGGCATCAACTCGAGCGGGTTGTATTTGACTCGAGCGCGTCAGTGGCCAACTCGTGCGAGTTGTTCCCAACTCGAACGGGTTGAGCAGCAGTTCTTCTCCCTTTGATTTTATACTTATGATGCTTCCATAAACTCATTTCTTCCTATCATCTTTGGTCACTATTCTTACCTCCTCTTCATACTAATCCGTCCAAGATCACCAACAAGCTTCCGAGTATGCGCGAGAGATGGGAATTCCGCCTCATTTATCTTCTTTCCTACGAGATAGATGAAATGCACTAGGAAAGCAAATAGGAAGAAATTGACGAATAAAATGGCTATGAAATGCAAAATTAGTATGCAAAGTTAGGCTTAGCTAGGGGACTAAATGTGCGTAATTATGACCCTCATCAGCAAGAGCCGAGCTTGCTTGGTTTTGGGAGAAATTCTGCTTGGATTAGACAACAGGAGGGTTGTAGTTACCCGGTATCAATGAAATCCCCAAAAAACACCCGATGATTATCGGACCACAACATGTTTCGGAAATCGCTACGTTTGATCGATAGTTTGTATAACTACCCGTCGAAAATCTCAGAAAACGGTTTTGAAAATGAAAAACATTTTAAAACATTTCAAAATTACCTGGAGTGTTATATGCACGACGACGGGGTCGCAATGATGCTAATTAGAGTCAAAACCGACACCGAACCAAAAACCGATTCAAAATTAAAATCCCGACTCAACACAAAATCAAAACCGAGTAAAACATAAAACACCCACCCTGAATAACACCCAAACACAAGTTTACACGATTAAGCAAACACAATAAACCACAAAACACATCTTAACAAAATCTAGGATGGAACAAAATACAAATTCCAAAATTGCGAAAAGGACAGGACATCCCTTGTATCGCCCACATGCTCGCGCGTCTTTAGGCGGCAAGCATGGCATCGTCAGCCAAAATGAAGAACACCACACATTCCTCTATAAATACCCCCCAAGCACCACTATTTACAAACACGCGAGAGTCCGCCCCATCTTTCTCCCTTAAAATTCTAGACCTCGACTTCTAAAGTCAAAAACCGACACGTGTTTTCGACCTACCGATTGAAAACACGAGCCTTACACATTGTTTGTTATGGTCATCGTGCATTAAAAACACTTGGATTACCACTAAGACCAACTACACTCACACTAAAGCAAATAAACACTCCATATTTACAAAACGGTTTTTCAAATCAATCTTTCCGACTCACAAGTTATACACTTTGTCGATTTCTCGCCAAGCAACCGAACATGTAACTATGAGGGTGTAATTAATCCTCTTATTTCATGTTATTTTTACTGTTTTCATGACTCTCACATCATAAAACATGCATAACACGATTCAAAACTTGGAAAGATCGAGCCAAAATCGAGTTTTAACCTGAGACAGGAGCCCGTTGCCTTGCCTTGGGGCTTGCGCCTCACATGACTTCTCAGGTCAGAACTCAATGTGTTTGAGTTCTTCATTCCTCAATGTTTTATTTCGTTTTTATTTTCTTTCTTAAAATGGTTTTTACCATTTCAAATCATTTTTATGATAAACATTTATAACCATAAATCATGATCACCCTTGGTTCTTTATACCATGACGGTTATTTCCATGATTCGGTGATATTATTTGGTTAATTACACTTTAAAGGGTATTTTAACACCCTTTTCTTCATTTTAACAATTTTCCTCTTTTATTAACATTTGCAAGCATTTTAGTCATATTCATAATCATCTTTGGTTCTACATAACATGTCGGATTAATTCTGAGTACGATGATAAACTTTGGCTAATTACAAAGCAATGAACTTAATATAATTAGTTCATATCAAGCACATTCCATTTTATTTCATTTAATTTCCCCTTTATCTTAACCATATTGCATGTCACTCTTGGCTAATATATATGCCATGTCGTTTTAATTCGAGTGCGGTGATGAAACGGGTGAGCAAATACATTTTGCATGTTTATTTACAAAACTATTCATGTCAAGCTTGCAAATTCAAACCCGACAACGAATATCATCAACATAATGATGAATACTTTGAGTGACATTCTACACTTTAATAAAAACGCGGTCTTAACGGCCTTTTCTAACAAAAGTTGTTCTTAAAAACCTTTTGAAACGGTTCTAACAACCTTTTTGCAGAACCAGAAGGTTCACTTGGGCTGCCGCCTGACCCGCGCCCTAATGCTTTTCTGTTCTCACCTTTTGCAAAACCAGGGGGAGCCCCTTACACAGCTCATCGGCTCGGACCTTAAAGGCTGCCTGACACTACTTGTATCATGTTTCCAGCACTTGTTTAGGACGATCTTAAGTTCGGTTAACCCGAATACATGACGGATCATATTGACGAGTTTATATTTTACATTTCACATTTTAAGCACCCTTTTTAGACAAATGGATCGCGTTAAGCACCGTAGACCTAACTTTGTAAATGGATGTTTAAATTCCGTCTTTGCATGCAAATAAACCTTTAAATTCAACTTGACATCAATTATTGATACTTGGATAAACAACCGACATAGCAAAGTTCACATGTTAGGTTTAAATTTGTGGATGAGAATTCATGCATTTAACCCGTTTTATCAACTTTTTCACTTAACCAAGTAAGATCGATCAATAGAGGCCGCTAACGCGGGCAGGATTGGGTGTCCGATTAAATGGCTTCCCAATACGTATCCTCACCTCTTACTCAAAACCTTTGGATAGTGGATGACCTTATCCAGGGCGTACGAGAGTCATTCTAGCGATATGATGCTAAAGAGGGGCGAGTTAAAGGGCTTTCCATGATGTTTTCAAAAATGGATCAGTTAGGTAAGATGTTTGGGTGGAAGTTGTATCAATCGATGATCTTGAAGGATATAGACTAGGTAGTTTGCCAACTTTGAGCTTGACAACTTAGTTGCCTATTGTTGACAGACTTGGTATGGTTACGATGGATATGGGAAACCTTGTGTTTACTACCAAGAATCTCGAGATGTTTAACCTCTTTTACAACCCTTAAGAGAGCTTTGTAAGGCTCTTGAGTCTTTTCTTCCCTCTTCTTCTCTCAAGCATCTAATTGCTTCAGCTGCTTTCATGTTTTTCGACCTTTGCTTAAGTTTTAAAACTTTTGTTTTGACTAATCGCTAACCTTTTTCTTTGTGTATGTCCACTTTATACAAGAGTTTTGACTACTAGAAAATTTTTGTTATTATGGAGATTTTAACATTTTTGAGTTTTGATTTCAAACCTTTAAGTTTCACGTCTAATTTCACTATTGGTTAGTGTTTAACTTTTGTTTTGTTTCAAATGTCTTTAAAACCGTTTTGAGATATTCCGGAATTGTTTTAACTAAAGTTATTTAATGCCTCGAAAAACATTCAAATGTTATGTTGTATTTACAAATTGGATTTGTCCTAACGTTTGAAATAAAATTTACACAACTTTTTTGGGTTTCGACGTTGGTTGGATGCTAGGACTTGTCATTAAAGACGTCTAATGACTGTCCAGTACTTCGTAACGTTTGGTTATGAGATTTGTTTTTTCAAATGTTAGCTTGCCTTTATCTTGGACTACAGAATTCTTGTTTGCGACAAGTATTCTCTCGCACCAAGATATTAGACAAGTGATTTCTAGACAAGTGACTTTTATGGTTCGATTTTGAAAATTAGTTTAAAAGATGGTTTTGACCTCAACAATGACTTTTCGTATCAGTTTGTCAACAGAAATGTTTTAAAGAGTCCTTCTTCTTTAATTTATTTTCTACTTTTATGTATTCGAGGACGAAACTTTATTTTAGTGGGGGAGATTGTAACACCCGCTAATTTATAAAACTAAATTATTTAATTTTATTCATGAGATTTAAATTTTTATTCTTTTATTTACGGTTTGATTTAATTATTTTATTTAAAATTGTACTTGGTTTATTTTTAGTCTGATTTTATAAATGTGCAGACTTTTAATTATATGTCACATATTAATAAAATGGAAAAGTGATTTTCAGTCCATCACCATATGGATCATGTGATAGTAGTGAATACATGGTATTTTATGCACTTTCTTACTTTGTATTTATTAAAACTTATAAGATAATTTTTATATCTTACCTTTTATTTCATTTTTATTTAAAATGGGAAGATATTTTTGGTTGTTTAAACAACTATTTTGACTGGTTAACCTATGACTTTTAAGAAGATTTTATTTCTCATTTTAGTCTCTTATAAGCTCTACCTTTTGTCTAAGTTTATTAGGTTTTCTATAGAAAGAAAAAAGTAAATCAAACCCCTGCTACATTCTTTGTTTCGAAAAAAAATTTACGTTTGTGCTTGCTTACCAGCTTCTTTATTTCTTTTGCAAATAGTTTTATGTACGTGTTTGACTTCTTTCTTCTTTATTAGGATTGATCTTTTCTCATCATCCGTTCATCTTACTCTAACGGTAAATATTGCCCTTAATCATTGTCATATATTTAATTTTGGTTTTTATTTAATTAGCATATGATTTAATCATATATAAATATTTTTTTTAGGCGTTATCATCAAGATCCGTACGAGAGCGAGCATTTTATCAATTTGTAATGCGAATAAGAAGTAACTCTTATGGGCGTGACTCGACATTTCGTCAGTTATTATGAGTAATTGCTTGTTTTGTCAATTTTGATGTTTTAATTATTATTAAGATAAACTATGAATTTCGAAAATTACATATTTCATGTCAAAATTTCTGGTTGATGATAAATTATTGTAGATATTTTAAATTATGAATTTAGGTGCGTTATAATTTATTAAAGCCGATTTGTTCGTATCGTGATTTTTATGCTTTTATTCAAATTTTGAGATCTAAAATGTTATATAATGAATAAATTTCGTGTGAATGATTTATTTCAGTCTTATAGCATATTTGGATGTTTAAAAAATTATAAGATCCGGTTTATAGATTTATATTATAATTAAAAGCATTTAATCTTTGTTTTGGCAGAATTAGTTATTGATTTTTAATAATTATTTTTCGGACGTTTTCATTTTCGTGGCTTATGCTACTGACTCACATAATTAATGTAAGAATGGTAAGATTTTTTATATGAGTTGTTTTGGGTAGATTTATATTTTTAATAATTGAAATACAAATCTGGCTGTTTTAAATATGTATTTTTAATAAATGGATTTCTTGACTTTTGGTTTCTGGAAAAACTATTTATGGTCTTTTTATGTTATTCTAGAATGTTTCAAATTTTCTTGGAGACCGAATTGGTCAGAAGCTATTGTTATTAAATCAATTGGTGTTTTTCGGTTTTATTAACAATATGGTTTTTAATTCAGTTAAAATACCAATTTAACATATCTTTTTACGAAACTTTACAGGCTGGTTTGTGTTGGTATGAAAAGTGACCACGTCAAATTTCATAAGTTTCTAAGTTAAACTCGATTTTACATAAATAAAGAACTGTGTTAGTCAAATCGGATAAATGATGGTTTTAAGACTAAATTTTGGAGAAGGGCATTATGGCCATTTATCACATGTGTCCAGAATGTCTAATTTACCTTTTCTAAATTAGTAAAGGACCAAAGTATTTTTTTATTTAAATATATAATTGCTTTGTTTTAAGTTCGTATATGCAGATGTTACTAATTTTAAGAAGTTCCTATTTCAAGAAGTTTCTAAGTCTGATAAAGTTTCTAATTTTGGAAGTCATTACTTTTCAAAGGTTTCCTTTTTAAGGATATTTGAATAATAAATATTCATACAGCAAATTTTAAATAACTTATGGAACAGA
The DNA here is from genome assembly GCF_048544455.1 of Silene latifolia. Lineage (NCBI taxonomy): Eukaryota > Viridiplantae > Streptophyta > Magnoliopsida > Caryophyllales > Caryophyllaceae > Silene > Silene latifolia. The sequence continues at coordinate 72,470,178 of NC_133532.1, read as the reverse complement.
TAGGTGTAAGTTTAGAATAATAGCTTAGGATATGCTTAGATTTTGCCATCATCTAAATGGACTAATTTGGATTATCAATGGTCGAACTGGGTGTCAAATGAGACCTCAAGAGATATGTACATACCTTAGATTAGGGCTTAGCACAACAGAAATAAGACGCCGCTCTATTATTGGTTGAGTAGCCTAGTTAGGACTTGGAGTTTGTTACCGACAGCATGACACTCAGCCTCGAAAACTTGGAGTTGGTCACCGATACCGTAACACTGGGTTCCAAAACTAGATTGGTACATCGGTACCGTAGCATAGTCCGAGTGAAAATCTATACTAAGACACTAAACTGATTTCCATAAGAAGAGTTGAGATTTTGATAACGTGGTACTTTATCTTTTGAGCTATGGTTTGGTTTGAAAGGTTTTAAATTTAGTTATGTTTTAAACATATGTTGATATATTAATGTTTTCAGTTTTCGGTATTTTGTTATATTAGCATTACTTGTTTAACTTGATGAAATGTGGCTGGGAGAACACCGAGTTACTCCCCACTGATTGTGGTTGTTATGTATATAACATGACAGGTGTTGGTTTTTGCCAGGGTTCAAGTGAGAGCTAGCGAGTAGTTGATCCTACTCTTTTTATTTTGGTTTTCCTTTGGTTTGTTGTTAAACACTTTTGAGGCTTTTAATATTTAGCCTTTTTTACCAAAATTGCCAATTGTATCGACTACCTTTTCGGGAATATTTCACATGGATTATATTTATCTTAATCCGAGTTTGAATTTTTAGTTTATCATTGTGTATTTAATCTCATTCGACACTGTTTCCGCCACTATTTTGAACTAAATTCTATAGGAGATTATAGACTAGGATCTTTACTCTTCCATTCTACCCTTGCCCTTGCCTTCGGGATGCATCTTCCCCTTGTTCTTCTTGCTAGCTCGCCTAGCACGAATTTCGTCCTCTCAACGGATTCTCAACGGATCCGCAACAACAACCGCACCAGGGCTATTACACGGCCCACTACCCAACCCAAGTCGATCCCACATATGGCCCAAAGCCTCCTTGGGACCCAAGCTCCTCTTCTTCAGCGGCCTCATCACACACGGGCTCATAACATCATCAAAGTCATCAAAGAAAGCACGATTTGCCTTGGCTGCATCCTGGTATTTCAAGTCGTTGTCCTTATCGTTGCGAAACTTTGACCTTTCTTCCAAGGTGGAAGCTCTTGACCATTTGACATAAGCGGGAGTCACCCATGTCGTGAGAGCGGGATTCGGCACCTCTCAAGTTAGCCGAGTGGCCCACCAGCTCTCAAAAACCTCCAGTAGCTCGGAGTTTCGGAACACACTCTCTCGTAAAGGATTATCTTGAGCGGACACCTTTTGTTCGCGGCCCATTGGCCTCATAAACCTTTCCGGATAAATGAAGGAAGCAACCTTCAAACCGACCACCATCAAAAAGCTGGAAAAAGCGGTCGAAGCGAGCAATCCCGTGAAGGATCTCAAGCGCCACCACGACACCACCTAATGGATGTGAGGGCCGCCCTCCTCCACCAACTTCAAGGTCCAATAGGCCTTGGTGCATGCAAAACTCTTTGCATACAACTTCTTTCTCATGGTAAGGTGGCGAAAGGAGTAAGAAGAAGCATCAATCGGAGGCTTAATATACCTTAACCTCTCCATAAACCATACTTGGATAATTCTAGGATATCCAAACGATGGTGAATCTCCACAAGGCACCTTCTTATCCAAGGCTTGAATGATCTCGCCAAGCACCAACCAAGACGGGTCCCGTTTTTGCTCCATTTGCTCAATAATGTAAATGAGGGTCATACTACCATACCATTTCGGTCCCTCCTTCTTCAAAACATCAACAAGAAGGTAAGATTTCACTAGGAAAAAGGCAAGGGCTCTTTTCCTAGCAACCTCCGAAACATTAGCATCTAACCGATTGCAAAAGATGTTGATAAAGGACAATATATCAACACCATGAGGAGCGAGAAGATAGTTCATTTGGCTCATCGACAAGCCAAGCATGGAACGAAATGTCTCCTTATAGTACAACCGATTCAGAGGAAGCATCAAAGTACAACCCGACCACCCTCCAATAGCACCTAGTTCTCCGGCAAGCTGGCAAATCTCGCCTTTCGGGAAGACAAAAACATGGTGTTTTGTATCCAAAAACCGGGAACATGCATAAAGGAATGAAGATTGACCTTGACTTGGCGAAGAACCAACAATTGATCAACTCCCATTACATCGAGTTGATATTTTTTGGGAGGCGACAAATGAAGCACAAAGTCACTACTTATACAAAACAATCAGCGCTTTTTTTAGAAAAAGAAGAGTCCCATTTGCATCGCAAAGATGCGCGCGCCTCTTCAGGCTGCTTCGAAGGAATCACACCTTGACTTGTCCTTGTCAAGTTGTTTTTTCTCCTGGCACCTCTTTTTCCTCGCCATAATGCTCGTGCCTCTTATGGCTGGCCTAGGAATTTTTCTATTTTCTCACACTCACATTTCCTTGGATTCACGTTTTATGAAATCCGACACGGTTTTAAAAGGGGGAAGGGTTGGTTGCCCAGATCCGCGATGGATCGTTTCCTTGACGAAATTTTTTCGCAAAATTTACAAATTTCGGTCTCACAAATCGCTCTCGTAAATTCGAGTCTCAATTTCACAAAATTCAAAAATCAACACATTTGCAAACTTTCCTTTTAACTTCACTTCGTCTTAAATTCAAAAGACGGTTTGAGTTTCAATGCAACTCACAAATTAATTTCGGCAAAATTTGACGCAATTTTTCGAGTTAATTTAATTCAAACACGAATTAATTTCTAAAATTTTCAAAACAATTCCCCTTTAAAGATCCAAGTGTGACGTTTTCTCACATAACTTTTAAAAATTCAATTCAAATGAGCAATTTCAAATTCTAACTTCGAGTCATCACAGTTATTTTCGATGACATTTTTGGCGTGTTTCTACGTGTTTATATGCATATGTGAATGCGTATGTGCTACTTGTTCCCTGTTTTCTACACTAACATTGCAGGTACAAATACCAACTCAAGCGAGAAACCGTCCATCGCCGCACTTCTCCGAAACACAACATAAAAAAGCCATGCACAAAAAAAAACTACAAACCAAAAATGCACAAAAGGTCATATATACAAAACTGCCTCACACAAAATACAACGACGCTTATTTGATACAAACAACTGACCATATAAACAGGGTCCGATGCAAATACTTATCATACAGACACTGGACTAAAACAATGAACTGGGGGCTATTTGCCATCTACCGAACCAAGCACTCCCCGTCCCTCCAACCGGAAAAGAAAAGGAGAAACATGAAAAACGGGTCGAGCAGTAACTCGAGCAGGTCAAAATTGACTCAAGCGGGTTGACCCTGAAACTCACTTTTTCTCTCATTTGGCTCGTGACATGGCTATATATGCATCCTATCTACCATCTTCATCTTCTACAATATACTAACAATTGAGATCATGATTGTAAGAACCCTTTCTTTCCCTATCTCTCATGTATAGTTGCATTTATGTAGTTACCTCATGACTAAACCCCTTTCTTTCTATATTAGCAATGGTGTTTAAAATCGGTTTGGGGAGGTTCAACCATGAAGTAACATACATCATAGTTAATCATATAGTATAGCTTGAATTGTAATATATCTCACATGTCTCATATAGTTAGTTGCATATAGTTAAATTTGCATTCTTGTATAGTCACTAATGACTCAACCTCATTTTTCCTACACTAGAAATAGTACTTAAATCGGTTTGGGGAGGTTTGATCATAGGTGAGAACATGCATCATTTAGTGTAGTTTAGTTTGCATTCATTTGTTATATATGTCATATAGAATTGCATTTACTTAGATCATGCATTCATTCATATCATATCATTGCATTTGTACTTCATTTCCATAAATCTTTAAAAATCCAAAAATATGTATTTCTTTTTCATTCCTACTCCTACATGTACATTGAGGACAATGTCCAAAATAAAGTGGGGGATGGGAATCTATTCTCCAAAATACATAAAAATTTGAAAAATTTCGAAAAAGCTTAAAAATATGTTCTTTAATTTCATAAAAATAAAATCCATAAAAATTTGAAAATTACAGAAACCAAAAACATGTTCTTTAATTTAGTAGTGTAGAATTGTATATACTTATGTTTTTATTCTCTTCTCACATAGATATGACACTACATTTGAGGCATTAGCAAAAGAATGTGAAGACCGCTCGGTATGATCACTCTAATCTCTATTTTCCTTCCATTTCTTTTCAATATTCATTTGAGGAGGATGGGCTAACTTGTAAAGGAGGATGTGGTGTATTTTGTTGTTACGGTTTGTGTTGTTATAAGTTGCATCTAGATTATATGGCATTTTAGTTGATAGAAGCATATGCATTAGAGTTGTATATATGTTAGTTGCATCATGGCATGTAGTTTTCATAGTACAAAATTTTGTGAAAATGCCTATTTGGGAAGCTTGGCATGTGTATATAAGGCCCTTGTAGATAATTTTTCTCCTTGAGACTTTGTTTGCTAGAATATTCTCAAGACACCCTAGGATGTGTCATACTAGTATCTTTTGTCCCATGGTCTAAGGCCTAGTCAAGAGTGCCTTGTGGTGTGATAACTCCTTGGCTACCGTTTATTCCAAGGTGACCATTGATGCCATGCAAAAGTTCGTTCACTTCTATCATCATTTTGTCAACCAAAAGGGAATGGGCACAAAAATATCAAATTGAGTTCGAGTTATCAATGTCAAAAGTTTGCAATTGCATCAAATGAAATGAGGAGCAAAAATAGACTCCTATGCTTTAATAAAAGTACCCTTGCTACAAATGGGGTTACTTTGAAAAATGTTCTAAAATGCAAAATTGAAATTGCCAAGTATCAAAATGCCAAAGATAAAAAATGGCAAGAAATGTTCTCCAATGTCAAATGCTATAAAAATGGGGGGAAAATAAACCCAAAAAGCAAACAACTATCATGAAACTCATACACTTTGAATCCCTTTTATCCATTGATGATCCTACTTTTGTTGCATGGTGGAGAGGGGACGACCCTTCTTCTTGTCTAGGCAAGAGGGGGAATTTCGCGATCCTACAGTGTTTTCTAACACCATAGAGATTTGTCTCTTGACAAAAGCATTTAGCAATTGTGGACGAAAGTAGCCTAGTTTAACACAACTTGGAGGTGACTTGTTTGTATCCCTTCTTGAACTTAGTAACTAGGAGAAATAATATCTATGATGGAGTGTGTACCCTTAATTTGCTTCCCTTGTAGGTGATTTCCGCCACTTAGATGAGGAAAGTGGCTATTCTTTTGTAGAGGCATCCATTATTTTTTTTTTGTACTTAATGCTTGGATGTGTCGCCATTTTGGCAAGCCCGCACTTTGCCTTATAAGAAGGAATCTTTCCTCATAGATGTCTTGTTTTAAGTTGAAGGGGCGGAGTGAGACCCGCTTATTATCTCACAATAGCTATGTTAGTAGTATTAGTATAAATAAGGGTCATAGTTTTAGTCACCTCTTTACTCGGGACGAGCAAAGGTTCGGTTTGGGGATATTTGATATGGCTCCTATTTACGCACATTTAGGGTTATTTCTTGTCTTTATCTTCCTTCTATATGCATTCTATGAGGTTTGGTGTCCTTTGTAGGAGAAGAGCACTAACTTGGCTTGACGGAGTGAAACGGAGCTAAATTGATAACATATAACAACCAAGCACCAAAGGGGAGACTAACACTAAAGGCCTATGTCAATAAAACAAGGAAATGGGGCAGCCAAGCAAGAAGAAGAAGAAAGGCCCCTTGAGGACGAGCGATCCAAAGTTGGTCCGGGTGTCCTCAAGCTCTGAACGGGCGTCCCCCGTGCTAGATTGGGCATCTCCCCATACAGCATGATTATCTTCGAGCAAAAGTCGAGCGTCCCTTCCCAGGACTTGCAAGGCTTTGGACGTAAATTAAAGGGCCTAATCGTCATTTAAGGCCTTAGTTAACCTAATCCTTGTATCACTATATATACTCTCTTTGTAATAAATTGAGGATTAAGTCCTCTTAGTGAGGATTAAGTTCCCTTAGATTAGATTAGGAGTATATTAGAATATATTATTTTTTAATCATTCCACAAATTGCAATTTAATCTTTCCTTAATCATTGTTCAAAATTTCTTATTGGGTAATTGAAGATTATTTGGTTATTATTTGGAGAATTGACAACTCTTCATCAATCAATCAGGTTCTCTTCTATTATTCTTTCCTTTCCATTTGTTCATCTTAAGATTGGCATAATTTCTTTACTCTTTATTTAATTATTTTTTTTTGATAAAATGTGAGTAATATATATATAAAAAATAGTAGGATTTACATGTAATGCAAATCCTTAATTACATAAGGTTCTTATGGCAAAGCCAAGTTACATCATTAGCATTCAATTTCTCCCTACCTCTTCCTCTAATTCTAGCTCTCATTCCATCACTTATCTGCAAAGCAACATGTCTTGGATGCATGAGGACCGTATCATTTCTGCATTTGTTTCTCTGAAACCAGATAGAGTAAAGTGCCCCCAAGAACAGTGCAATCTGAACTCCTCTCTGGACAATTGTACCTCCTCTATTAGACCACCAAGATAGATCAACAGCTAGAGGGAAGCTGCACCCTGTAACCTGCTGTAGAGACATCATCACTCGTCTGCTGTACTGACAGTCAAAGAACAGATGAGCCAGTGAATCATTAGCCTGTTCACATAGCAGACAGCAAGCATCAACATCCATCCCATAGGTTAACAGTTTATCCACAGTGTTAAGTGCCTCATGAGCCACTAACCATTCCATGAATTGGTGTTTAGGTAGAGCCTAACTATTCCAGACCACCTTACTCCAGTATGCAGGAGAACTAACATTCCTGAGCCAATCATAACAACCACTAGGAGTGTATCTTGTGGGTTGAACCACCCAGACCCCATCCACAAATCCATGAGCTAATTCCTGCTTAACCTTACAGATCCTTCTCCAAACCCAGCTTGAGTTAGTTGAAGGACTCTACTCAAACCAGTCTCTCCCTCTGATATGGTTACACTGTACCCACTGTACCCAAATGGAGTCTCTTTTCTCAGCAATTCAATTCACCAGACGACCCACCATTGCCTTGTTCCATACCTCCTGATCCTTCAGTCCCAGTCCTCCTTCTTCCTTTGGCTTACAAATTTTATCCCATGCCACTAAAGGGACCCTCTTATATTCTGTACCACTCTCCCAAATATAGTTTCTACAGGTGGCTTCTATATTCTTAAAGATGCCCTTGGGTAAGACAAACATCGAAGCCCAGTAGGAGTGCAAGGTGTTCAGGACTGATTTAATCAACACAAGCCTGCCAGCATAAGAGAACTTTCTTGCTCCATAACTATGAATCCTCCCACAGATTTTCTCAATGAGACAAGCACAATCAGACATCTTAAGTCTTGTAGTTTGAATAGGCATTCCCAAATATTTAAAACGGAGAGCACCTTCAGTAAAGCCTGATATCTTTAAAATATCAGTCTTAATGTGATCAGGCACCCCTCTAAAATATGCATTGGATTTAGCAGGACTAATTTTAAGACCAGATGCTTTTGAGAAGGTGGAAAAGGACTGTAATAAGAGCATCATGGAAGTAGTGTCACCTTTACTGAATAGCAACACATCATCAACAAACATCAAGCAGGCCAACCTTTGATTTTTGCACATTGGGTGAAAGTGGAAATCATACTTAGTAGCTGCATACCTCAAAGTTCTTGTTAGATACTCCATACACAAGGTAAAGAGGAGGGGTGATAATGGATCCCCTTGCCTAAGCCCTCTCTTGCCCTGAAAAAAACCAAACATATCCCTATTTAGAGCTAAGGAGAAGGATGCAGTGGTAACACACTGCATAATCATGCTTTGGAAGCCAACTGGGAATTTCAGCATCCTCAATAAGTGCCCCACAAACTGCCATTCCACTGTATCATATGCCTTCTGCAGGTCAATTTTAAATAGACATCTGGGTGATGCATTAGGTCTCTCATAAAATCTAATGAGATCCTGGCATATCAGGATATTCTCCTGAATACTCCTGTTTTGAATTAATGCACCCTGGTTCTGATCTACAATATGTGGTAGCACTGCAGCAAGTCTGTTACATAGCAACTTAGATATAATCTTGTACACAACATTGCAACATGCTATAGGCCTGAACTGAGTAACATTCTGAGGTCTCTCACATTTTGGTATTAAGGTAAGAGTGGTGGCATTGATTTGTGTCAGTAATCTTTTCTGAATGAAGAAATCCTGTACTGCTCCAATCACTTCTCCCCCTATCTCTCCCCATGCATCCTTAAAGAACTTGCTCGTGTACCCATCTGGACCAGGTGATTTAATATCTGGTATGCTGAATAGAGCATCTTTAACCTCCTTCCCACTGACAGGTCTCATCAATGCTGCACAATCTTCTGAGCTGCAAATAGGTCCCTGCTCAATTATTCTTTTGTGTATCTTGCCAATAGCCTGACTGGTGCCAAGCAGGCCTTTATAATAGTCCAGGAATGCAGCTTGAATTTGATCAGGGGTATCACATACTCTCCCAGAAGTGTCCTCAATCCTGAACACTTTATTCCTATGTTTTCTCTGCTTAAGCAAACCATGAAAGAAAGCACTATTTGAATCCCCATCTTGTACCCATTTGTGCTTTGCCTTCTGAGCTAGAAAGCTATCTCTTGCTGCAGCTAGCTCTTTCAGACGTGCAGTAGCTTCTGATTCAAGAGCTCTCTTCTGCATATCTGAAGGATCCCTGCCTAACTACCCTTGTAACTCCTCTATCCGCTTCTATTTGATATCAGTAGCTTGTTCAATGTCACTAAATTTCTCCCTGTTCTGTTGCCTTAGAGCAGGTTTCAGCAGCTTCAATTTCTTAACAAGCTTAAACATTGGAGTCCCATCCACTCTAGACTGCCAAGTATTTCTCACAATAGGAATGAAATCCTTGGATCCACCCCACATATTGAAATATTTGAAACATTTCTTGCCCTGCACTTGCTTGTTGCTGCTCACAATACAAGGTGTATGGTCATACATCCCCTCTGGAAGAAAGTGGGCAAACAAATCCTTCAGGTGATCACACCAATCCTTGTTAACCAACACCCTATCCAATCTACTATATATCCTCTCCTCAGGCTGTTGCTTGTTATTCCAAGTATACAGAGCACCAGTAGCTGTTATATCCAGGACACCACAGTCAGCCACACAATCCCTAAATGGCTCCATCTCAGAAGAAGGCACATTTCCACCAACTCTCTCATTTGCTGCCAATACACAATTAAAATCTCCTGCTATAGCCCAAGGTCCAACAATAGTCCCTGTAATTCTCCTCAAATGTCCCCAAAGAGGAGCTCTATCATTAATACCATTGAAGGCATACACCATTGTCAAGTAGAAGACAGTCCTACTCACTAATGATTCTACCTTCATATGGATAAATTGAGCATTATACTCCAGAAAATGAACTCTAAAAGACCTAGGCTGCCAAAGAATCCAAATCCTACCTCCATTGTGATATCCACTATTAGTAGACATGCTCCAATTATTAAAATTATTTACAACTTTATGAAAAGCTTTGTTCTTTATTTTAGTTTCTAATAGGCCAAAGAGACCTACACCTTTATTTTGCAAAAAGAAATTAATAGACTTCTGTTTACCAACTCTATTCATTCCCCTAACATTCCAGAACCCTATACTATCCATTAGATAAAATGAGAGGGTTACCACTACCATTTCCAGCTGCACCAGCTTTACCAGGAGACTTAAGTACCTCTTTGTACGAGTGTGCACCAAAGGACTCCCTGCTATACCCATCCTTTTCCTTTTCCTGCTCACTGTCTTCCCTTCTCAATAATACCAGTCTCTTGACTGGAGTTTTAGGCAACTTGGAAGGAGTGTTAGTAGGTTTGCTAGGGATCACCTGCATTTCTGTTGTAGCTGTCTTGTGGTTGGCAGTCTTCACAACTGGCCTCCACACTTTCTTGGTCACTGTCTTTTCTTTAACCAATTTGTCTTTCCTACACTATTCCTGATCATACCCCATACCTTGACATTTCTTACATTTGATGGGTTTCCACTCATATTCAATTTCAATGTGGTTTACTAACCCATGCTCATCCTTGAAAGCTATTTTGGCTGGCAACTCCTGATCAACTACCAATTCTACCATAACACGAGCAAATCCCAGCCTGGTTCTTTCCTCAGTAGTTGTATCATTCTTGACATATTTACCTACAATGCCTGTAATTTTTGGTAACCCCTTTCCCCAGAACTTCAGAGGCAACCTATGCAATCTTATCCACGCAGGAACATATTTCACATCCTCTTTAGTCATCTCCATGTATCTTTCCCAAGCTTTCACAATCATTGGCTTGTTATCAAAAAGATAATGTCTTGATGCAAGGACTTTCTCTTTCATTTCCATCGTTTTAAACCTAACCAGGAATATCTCATTGGGCAAAAATGAAATCTTGTCTATATTAAACCTCGTCCAGATTCGCCTTATAAAACCTTCAACTATGTCCCATGGTGGATTAGCTCCCAATATGAAGCAAACAACAGCCTGTTGCCAATACTCTATTTCTTCTGCAACATCTTCCTGGTCTAACTGCAGCATCTCCTCACTCCCTGTTTCAGGCACATTTTCTTGAGTATCTATGCTCTGTTCATCATCCTCCTTTTCCTCCTCGCTCTCATTAATATTATCCTCATCTTCTTCTTCGTTTTCTGATTCTGTATCAGTCTCTACTACTAACTCTGGTATCCCTACCACTTCATGGATATTCTTTGTTTCCCCTTCCATCTCGACATTAGGTCCATTTCTTACATTATTAGGGCTTTCTGAGACCACTTGATCTTCTACATTTTCCTCCAAATTCTTCACCTCAGACGTAGGAGGGATGCTCCTCCCACGTAGAGTCAACTCTTTGTCTCTGTTGGATTGATTTCCTGGCCATGGGCACAGAAATCAATGGCGGCGCAGCATGCCGTGCATGGATTCTCTTGGTTTTTTCTCTCTAGGGTTTTAAGTCTCAAAACGTTCTCTAGGTAACTCTTTACTTAATTATTGCTTATTGTTTCACTCTTCCATCATGTTTATAACTTGTTAAGATGATTGACGCCATTGTTAACATGTTTTCCATGATAATGAGTGATTAGTTTATTAACTAGGGATTAGTGGGGGATTAGGGTAGTTAATCATGGCGAAGATTTATGCTTAATGAGTTCACATGAATGCTTGCTTATTGTACTCTCAACTTATGCACATGTTATGTTTGATGAAATGCTTGATTGACAACCTAGCATGTTTCTCTTATCCTTTCAACAAGACTTGTAAGACATAAACCAACTCAAGGCTTGTTAGACCATGCATATAGTTGAATAGGAAGAGTTAAGTCGACTTGTAGGTGTTGTAAAGTCTTGATCGACTCGGCTACGAGACCCAAACCTTCCAAGGACTCGTTTATGTTATCTCACCATGAATAGGGAAAACCAAGTCGACTTGTAGGTGTTGTAAAGTCTTGACCGACTTGGCTCTGAGACCTAAGTTTCCCTAGGAATTGTAAGATTTACACTAACTTGATTCTAACAATAATAATTGCATGAATCTATATGATTCGTTTATGCTATTTCCCCATGATTCCCCTATGATCCCATGATTCCCTAGTAATTTAAATCATTTCTTCACATCCTTGTTTTTATTACCTTTCATTGTTTTTTATTGCTTTCATTAGTCTAGAATCATCAACCCAAACCAATTGTGAGACTAGCATAAATTGAGATAGATAGACTTAGTGACACGACTGTCGCAACCCTATCAAAAATAAAACCAACCGGTCTCTAATAAATGCAGTTGAGGCAGTCGGGTATCGAATCCACGGGGAGATGGGAGAATGTATGCTAAACTAAGTCTGTTTAAGTAACTGTTTCTTGGGGGTTTTAAATGTTTTGTACTAAACTACGGAGACAAGAGAGAAAGAGAGTAAAGAGAAATAAAGCAGAAACTTAATGAGTTTACCGAATAAAGAGACACAGCTAGTATAGTCGGTTCACCATTATTCTCAAGAAAACTAGTCAAGGGTCATAGATCAATGCAAATTCGGTCTACAGTGTAGTGAAAAGGTCCTTTCAGTCCGCTATTCGCCTTAAAACATTACTAACTTAGCTTTCGCCCTCATTAATGCTCTAATGTTCACTGCAGGTCTTACCCTTCCAATCTTTCGATCCAGGTCAAGGTATAACAATGTTAATCATCTAATTGCGTCGACTCAAGCAAACAGGTACAGTTAATTGCAGTGATTAACAACACATATCTAATTGCACTAAACCCTAGTCACCTATTCATAGTCTCCTTAATATCATGGCTCTCCTTTGTCCTAGCAAAGGAGATTAGCTATGCATGATTATTGAATAAACAACAACAACACATAAACTAAGAGGATTAAACATAAAAATAGATCGATAGATAATAGTCTAAGAAGAGAATTAAAAGAGCAAAGAGATTAAAAGAACAAGAACAATAATGCAAAAGCAGTTAATTGAAAATAAAGAGAAGAGAATACCAAATACAAGAGAGTAGCAATGGAGAATTAGGTTACTAGTGTAAAGTTCTAAGAGAGAAAGTAAGATAAAGGAAAAAGAAGAAGTTTTTCTAATGACTGCCGTCACTTCCTATTTATTCCTAATTACAAAAAGAATATCCAAAGATTAACTAAAATCCGCGTATATGACCAAACCTCTCGATCGAGTGAAATAAAACCACTCGATCGAGGATAAAACTCAGCAAAGCTTTCAATCGAGCAACAAGAGTACTCGATCAAGGACTTCAACAAACAGCTATTTCCATCGAGTAAAGAGAGAACTTGATCGAAGAACTTAAGCAATGTAAAGCATTCGATCGACTTTTTTAAGTGACCAACTTGGTCGATCGAGCTATATTAGCACGGGTGGACTTCTTGAACACCTTCCGAAGCCATTTCACATATCTCTAAGTGACAGATTCCAAGCAGCGACATTTCCTCATCCAAAATGCATACGGTTGGGACAGGTTCAGGCTCGATTTCGCTCCTTTCCGGTTCATACCTGCACTTAATACAAGACAAACCAACGTAGACTATTCGGGGGCATTTGTAGCTAGATGCCACATAAATAACAAAGAAATGCGTGTAAATATAGGGTAAAAACCTTATATAAAATACACGCATCAAACCTTTCCAAACCAAACCTTTGCTTGTCCCCAAGAAAACTATGAATGCAACTAAAGACAACTAATGGATTGGGACCAACTCATCAGCTTCAAATCGCTCACCCAAGCTAGTTTAATGCAGCTACTAATAAAGTGGCAATAAGTAAGGGCAAACGAGTTAAATCAATGCTTTAAACTATTGAACCGTCGACATTGCAAGACTCATATATATCGGACACTCACGGGTCGCTCATCATACAACATAAGCATAAGGTGAGTATATTGGTACGAGATAGAAAGAAGTAGAGACCCTCACCTAACTCGACCTATAAGAACATGCATGCAGCTGACATGAAACCGAATTCTACCGACCGTACATATGCACTCCAACCAATCAAGACTGAAACACACGTCGAGGACTTACATATGATGTGAGTTGAGGTTATTGGGTAAGAAGGGGCAAAACAGATTTGGATAAGTGGAGATAAAGTCAAGCGAGTACAACCATAACCAAAAAAGTGAATCATCCCGCTTCACTACTCAATACAAAATGTAGAACTGTGCCATTGTGGCTAGATACGTGCAATTTATATAGTCTTTTTAGCCTTTTGTTGCACTCATTTCTATGCCTTTTGTATCGTTATGTATTGCAAAATGCCCCGAATTGGCTACTTTGGTTTGTTTTGTCTGATTTGCATAAATGAGCCTGAAAGTAGTGAAACCGCGCCCTATTCGTCCTATTTAATATGCATTATAAGGATACGGGAATATTGGAGCAAGAGACGTGCCTTGGAGTGCGTGAAGGAAGGTCAAGGAAGTCACCAAAGACGAGTTAGAGGCTGATTTGATGGAAAAGCACTCGATCAAGAAGAATTGAGGGTCGATCGAGTGGTTTGGCTGACACGAGTGGCCGATCGACTGATCCCTGGAGTTCGATCGATATGTGCCTTATTGTAGTTCCTCGATCGATAGCTTTAATTGCTTGATAGAGTACATATGCTGGAGAAGACCTCGATCGAGTGGTCTGAATCCACTCGATCGAGAGGTTTGCTGTCTTGTGCGGGCTTTAATAACCTGTGTTGGTTTATTTTGTTAAGTATTTTCGCTCCCCTATATAAGGGATTCGAGATTAGGTTAATAAACACTTCTGCTTTAGCCTTTAAACACTTCTCTTAATTACTTTTACAGCTTAATCTCTCAACTCTTTGGATTATTCTTTACGCCGGAAACTTAAGATTGTAATCATTCTTCTACTCTTAATCTTAATACTTTCTTTGCATTAATCTTTTGTTCTTTCAATATTACTTTTGCCCTATGTTTGGGCTAAAAATAGCATAATGGAGAAGGCCCACTTAATAAAGTAAAGGCTATGGATAGAGTGGTAAGGAGGAAAGAAGTGTCAGGGAGAAGGTAGGGAGAAGTCAGGGAGATCAAAGAGAATTGGCAAGGGAGTCCGGGTTTGGAAAGAGTCCTTATGGAAATTATATTCCCTTTCCATATTCAAGGTAGGACATATCTAGGGTTCTTACGCTATAAATAGCCAAGGGAGCGAATCAAGAATTCATTCATTCAACACCTGCATTCATACATCAACATTCAAGATCACTTCTCTGCAAACAATATACGTTCATTCTAAATCTTGCAGGCCAGACACCTAGGGTCAGCAGGATTAGCTTCGTACCATAATTGTAAACATCCTCCTATTCATATAGTGCAATACTTGGCAGGGTACCGACCCTCCCGCGGTTGTTCCCACATTGGGTTTTCCGCGTCACCAAATCTCTCGTGTCAATTTACATTACGCACTTTATTTTCCTATTTACTTATTGACATACGCACCATTATACAATCGACCAACGAATATAGACTACATTGACCCTAATCAATCGACTTGGGTAAAAATACCTAAACAGTTTGGCGTTAACCGTGGGGCATTGTGGTCGTCAATCGTTGATATTCTAGATATACAATGGAAAAGCAAGCATCTGAAGCCGTGTCAGGGAGCAGGCAACCATCGCCACCACCACTATCTGCCCAAAATCCAACATCAACAGTGGCCACGCAGGATCCCGGACATACCTCAAGAATCATACCGACAACAAAAGCTTCTCTACCTCCTAAGACTCCTGTTGTCACAGCTCACTCCAGATCAAACGAGGGAACAACAAGTTCAGGCACCACTCCGCCACCTAGTCCCATACAAATCTTACTCACTGGCATGGAAAATCTTCAGAAAGCTATGGAAAACATGAGAGAAGACCAAAGGAGAGCAGATGCTGAGGCAAGAAGAAGAGACAGAGAACTCTGGGCACAGATTGATATCCCAAACAAAGATCTGTCGCCGCCCCGGTAGGTGGGACAGTGAAGGAAGATCTCCTTTGATAGATTTAATACGGGAGTATCGGGCAACAGAAGATACCAAATGAGCTAATAACAAGATTAGATTTGGCTACAAAGATCGGATGGAAGAATAACACCACGAGGGTTAGGATACCTCACACCGTATAGCCGGTAGCCGCTAACGCATAGGGACACAAACAGTGGCCTCTCCGTCACAAGCCCCGCAAAGAATCGGGCAGACACCCGCAGGGATCCGAGTCAAACCAAAGCAAGTGAACTCGCGCGAGGGGACAATCGTTACTACAACCCCCCGATCACGGAGCTTATCGAATCTTCAAGAACCCGGATCGGGAGGAAATACGCAGATAATGGCGACGACGTACCCCGTTCGGCCAAGATAAATAATCAGATTTGAACTAAAAGAGATGCTAAGCAGGGTCCCAGGGCTACCACCCCCACTCGAGAAAGCAGCTCTGGACAGTTATGCCGACTCACCATTCGTAGACACCATATCCATCGCAGCCATGCCAAAGGGATTCACGAATCTAAATATGCCTCTCTTCGATGGCACATCAAGCCCCTTTGATCATATCAGCCAGTATAAACAGAAAATGATGACGGTAACAGCTATAGGACAAGTTAAGGAGGCATGCATGTGCAAAGGATTCGGGTCCACCCTAACAGGACCAGCACTTCGATGGTTTGTGAGCCTGCCCAATAGGTCGATATCTACATTTGCTGAATTGGTGAACGCATTTACCCAACAGTTCACAAGCAGCAGAAAGCCACAAAAGACGCAGAGACCCGTATGCAATCGTCCGGGCGGAGAGAGAGAGCATTGGAGAATACAATACTAGGTTCAACAATGAGAAGGTAGCAAAGACGAGAGTGTGATGTCTCAACAGCAGTAGAAGCCTTGAAGGGCCTCCACCACGACTTCGATCTATATAAGCGATTAACCATGCATCCATGCCATAGTTTCAAGCAAGACAGAGAAGGCAAATGCCCGTAATCGAGTTAGAGGAAGATGTCTTAGCTGAGCCGACTTGCTAAGCACACCTAGTATCTCCAAGACCTCACCGTAGAGAAATCAGGAAGAAAGCAAACCACCAGCAAGAAGGACGAGAGGTACAGACCATACGGGAGGGGAGTCAACAGAATCGAAGAAAATCAGCTACTCCCCACTCTGGCAGAATACGGGTTCACCACAGGAATAGAGGAATCTTGAAGGAACTCAGGGAGATGGGAGATGGAGTCAGATGGCCCAACCCATCGGTAGGAGAGCAGGCATGGAGGAAGGACAGCAAGAAGAAGTGTGAGTTCTACCGGGATATTGGGCACAACACTGAGGATTGCTATACATTACGAAGAGAGATCAAGCGCCTGTACGAACAAGGAAAGCTGAGCCACCTATTACCACGTGAGAGCAAGCAGCAAGATAAGGTAGGCTCCGCCAAACCGGCAGACCCACCCACATGCACCAAAATTATAAACGTGATAACAGGCGGCTCAGACTTGAGCGGACTGACATATTCTGCAGCCAAGAGATACGCTACAAATACCAAAGGAGATAGGCCAGCCAATTCGTGCAGAATTTCTCACAATGACCTGCCAGCAGTCAGCTTTGATGAAGAAGATGCATACGATGAGCGAGAACATCACGACGCACTTATTATCACCTTATCAATGGCCAATTGCACAGTTAAAAAGGTCTTGGTAGATACAGGAAGCTCGGTCAACTTGATCATGCTGAAAACTATAGAAAATATGGGATTCAGCGAAAAGGATTTACAGAAGAAGACTATTCCGCTAGTAGGCTTCAGTGGAGAAACAGCCAGCTCGCTAGGTGAGATAGTCATCCCCACCTATGTGGGAGGAGTCAATAAACAAGTCAGGTACCTGGTTATAGATGGCCCCTCTACTTATAATGTCATCTTAGGAAGACCATGGTTGCACTAGATGAAAGCAGTCCCCTCAACATACAACCAGTGCATAAAATTCTCCACCCCATGGGGAGTAAAAACGATAAGAGGAGATCAGGAGGAAGCTAGAGGCTGCTATAAGAAGGCACTCAAGTGCACTGCCAGCCCCCCCGCATAGCCATTACAGAAGCAGCCTATCCAGGATGAATACATCGAACCGCCAACAGAAGAGCTGGATCAAATCAACCTGGATAAGCCGCACCCGAACGAACCGTGCTCATTGGAGCAGATGTACAGAAGCTTAAGACAAAGCAGCTTAGTCAAGTTCTTACAAGATAACATGGATTGTTTTGCATGGTCACACGATGACATGACAGGAATAGATCCGTCCATCATAACACATAAGCTTAGTGTAGACCCAAAGTGTAAGCCCATCCAATAGAGAAGAAGGAAGTTTGCAGCGGAGAGAAATAAGGTAATCAACCAGGAAGTAGATAGCCTGCTGGCAGCAAAGAAAATAAGAGAAGTAAAATATCTAGAATGGCTGTCCAACGTAGTGGTGGTGCCTAAGAAGAATGGGAAGTGGAGAGTATGTGTGGACTTCACCGATCTCAAAAAAGCATGCCCTAAAGATCCATTCTCGCCGCCTCATATTGATGCAATGGTGGACGCAACAGCTGGACATGAGATGTTAACATTCCTGGACGCATGGAGTGGATACAATCAGATCAAGATGGATCCTGCAGATCAAGAGAAGACAACATTTATGTCTGAAAGAGGAATATATTGCTACAACGTCATGCCATTCGCCTAAAAACGCAGCTCCACATATCGTAGGTCAAGTTAACCGCATGTTCAAAGAGCAGATAGGAAGAACAAGGGAGGTGTATATTGATGACATGGTGGTGAAATCGAAAAAGCCGGAGATCACATGCAACATCCGGCGAAACATTCAAAGACCCTCGGGAATACAAGATGAAGCTAAATCCATCTAAATGCACCTTCGAGTATCTTCCTCGGCAAATTCCTGGCTATATCGTAACTCAAAGAGGAATAGAGGCCAAAGATCGAGCGCATCAAAGCCATCTTACAAATAGAGTCACCTGAGAAGCCTAAGGATGTTCAAAGACTAGCCGGGAAGGTAGCAGCCCTGAACAGGTTCATCTCAAGATCTTCGATAAATGCAGTCGTTTTACGACGTACTAAGGAAAAGCCGAAGTTTGAATGGACCTCTCGAGCACGAGCAAGCCTTCGTAGAGAGTCAAGCACTACCTCGTGACCCCGCCGCTTGTCAAAACCACACCAGAGAACCACTATTCCTATACCTAGCCGTCACACAGAGGTAGCAAAGAGTGAGTCCGTCCTGGTCAGAGAGCAAGAAAGGGAGCAGAAGCCAGTATACTACGTGAGCAAGTCTCTGCTGCCGGCAGAGACGAGGTACACATCCCTTGAAAAGTTAGTACTAGCATTGGTAGTGGCATCTCGCAAACTGCGCCCCTATTTTGAGTCCCACATTGTACATGTCGTGACCAATTACCCACTAAAAGCTATCATGAGGAAGCTTGAACTGTCAGGAAGAATGTCTAAATGATATGTACACCTCAGTGGGTACGACATCCAATATGACCCCAGAACAGCAATCAAATCACAAGCATTGGCCGACTTCATGTCAGACTTCAGTCCTGCCATCCAGAATCTAGCAGATAAAGAGATCCTCACTTTAGGAGGGAGCAAGGAGCCAGAAGTCTGGCAGATGCACATTGACGGAGCCTCCAACCAAAGAGGGGCAGGCGTAGGATTAATTCTGCGGTCACTATAGGGAGACCTGATAGCGCAAGCAGTAAGATGCGATATCAAGGCAACCAACAATGAGACAGAATACGAGGCCTTGATATTGGGAATGAAGCTAGCTTTTGAGTTAGGGGTCAGGAACCTGCTCATATCCAGTGACTCTCTGTTAATAGTCAACCACGTGAATGATGAGTTTATAGCCAGAGATTCGAAGATGATTGCATACCTAAAAGTAGCAAAGGAGTTAAAACAGAAATTCGAAAATTGCAAGCTTAAACAGATCCCTAGAGATCAGAACGTGGAAGCAGACGCCCTAGCAACCCTGGGGGCAACATTCAAACCAACAGAGCGATCCAGCATCCCAATAGCACACATGCTGGAACTGTCCATTCAGAAGACGGACGAAATAGACAGAGGTGAACTGGAGGATCCACAGAGCGAGAAAGAAATCCGAGCAGTTACAGAGGAAGGTAAGAGCTCCCAGCCAAACAGGCAGCCAGGCCAAATAGTCGATCAGGCAGACGACTGGCGCACACCTTACCTAGACTGGCTGCGCTATAAAAAGCTACCAGATGATAAGAAGGAAGTGAGAGCTTTCAGAGTGAAGGCCTCCAGTTTCATACTCATTGATGATACATTATACAGAAAATCACTAGCAGGCCCCTACTTACGGTGCCTGGACAAGGAAGGAGCACAGACTGTGTTGCATGCTCTCCACAAAGGCGAATGTGGAAACCATGTCAAAGGAGTCCGGCAAATAAAGTCCTCGAGACAGGGACTACTATTGGCCTACAATGAAGGCGGATGCAGCAGAGTACGCACGAAAATGTGATGCCTGCCAGCGCTCAGCGCCCATGATCTATCAGCCAGCAGAGCCCCTGCACCCTATCATTTCTCCCTGACCATTCATGGCATGGGGCATGGACATAGTAGGCCCTCTACCACGGGCCACAGGAAACAGAACCTGGATGTTAGCAATGACAGATTACTTCTCCAAGTGGATAGAGGCAGAAGCATTCACGGAGGTAAAAGACAAACAGGTCATTTCATTCATAAAACGAAACATTATTTGCAGATTTGGTATCCCATCAGAAATCATATGTGACAATGGCTCACAATTCATCTCCAACGACACCGAGGGGTACTGTGCCAGGTGGAGCATCACCTTAAAAAAGTCAGCACCTAGGACTCCAAACTCCAATGGACAAGCTGAATCCAGCAACAAAATCATTATGGACAATCTGAGAAGGAGGTTACATTAATTAGGAGGAAAGTGGGCAGATGAATTGCCACTAGTATTATGGTCAGACAAAACGACACCAAAGATAGCAACAGGTCAAACACCCTTCAGCCTGGTGTTTGGCGCAGACGCAGTTATTCCGTCAGAAGTTTTAGTTCCCACTCACAGGTATGGAAATATGACAAGGGAACTGAATAGTACAGAGATGACCAGAAGCCTGGACACAACTGACGAGCTGCGAGCAAGCGCAAAAATCCGTCTGGCCGCCTACAAATAGTCGGTGGCAGGAGTTATAACAAGAATGTAAAAGTCGGGCTCCGGAGGTAGGAGACCTGTTCTCCGAGAGGTGTTTCAGAACACCAAGAATCGAAAAGCAGGCAAATTCGCCTGCAAATGGGAAGGACCATACCAGGTAGAAGGAGTTGTTGGCCATGGTGCATACAGACTGATGACTATGAACGGTCAAATCATACAACGCCCACGGAACATACTTCATTTGAAGAGATATTACTTTTAATAATAAGTAGACTTTAGCTTTCAGAATAATGTACTGTGAGAAGCCAAATCATTTTTAAACATAAAATAAAAATCCGGTGGTAGGCATACTGCCAATTTCACTCTTATTTCTGGTGTCTTTAGTTATTTTAAGACTTTAAACTACTATTGGATGGTGTGGTCTGGCAGCATCCTGGGACCACAATTGCTCTGGTACCCCATGAGATGGCGACAGGTACTTCACATCATTCTAATAGATTTTCTTATTTTCAGGCTTCTCTAAATACATCACTTTGAATCCTAGTGTCTATGGTACTTTGAAAGGATATCTAGCAGGACTGTCAACTGCCAACGCGGGGTGATAAGGCACACGGCACTCCAACATGCCTAACCTATTTTCTCCACAAGGAGCACCCTCACCAAAGTGACGTGGAACATACGAAAGGGAGCCTGGTTGACAAATTGAATACGCTTATCCAGCCTACCCCGATACCACCCCCGGATGTAGCTCGCACTAATCGCAATTAATCGTGGCCCCAACATGCATGCACAAACGTAGGGATATCTCTGCGCTACTGAATCCTGCAGCGTCTCCATCTGGTCCTAGAATGACGATAAACTTGCCTCAATGACGCCCTTGTTGGCTTAAAACGAGATGAACGCACCTTGCGTCATGAACAAGGTTAAGTAGTCCGAAACTGCGGCATACGCCTAAATCAGCCATCCGGCTGACACGGCAGCTAGCTTAGTCTGGATCAGTCTTTTTTCAGTGACCAGGTGGGTGTAAATCGACCTCCTAGGTTGACACGGCCACTCCTCCTTACATTGTGGCATACGCCTAAATCACCATCGCCGACACGGCAGCCTAGTCGAGTCGAACGTTAGCCTCTTCAGGGTGACAGGACTCGCCTAAATCAGTCAAACAGGCTGACACAGCAAAAACTTCCAGAATCACCCCCAGCGGCCTGCTCAGCCAATGCAGGAGAATTCACCTCACCAACCGCAGGCATCAGCATACTCAGATTAGGTTGGGTGGGATAGAGCATCTCCAGCTGCTTCTCCTCTTCCTCTATGGCCTGCTGGGTAGGAGCCACCTCGAGGGCAGCACGCATCCCGCTGATCGTTCCCCGCCAGGTAGCATAGGCAACGACATTGGTGGCCAGGAGATCGCCACCGATTTTCTCATCGAGCGCTTGAGGGAGTCGAGAGAAAGTATTGCACACCGCCCGAGTACGCGCCACCGATCGCCCCCTCTTTCACTTCTTCTTGGTGACAAAGAAGCTCGGTCTTGACTCCACCACCCGCTCCTTCAGATCGATCCGCTGCTGTGCCAAATCAGCAATAGTCTCCTTCAGCTCCTGGTTCTTGGCGCTGGTGGCACGGCTGGTCGTCTGCACTATGTTGATCATCTTCCTATTGTAGAGTGCAGACTGGAGGGTCTGGGGAAGAGAAAATCAAGAGTCATCAAAGAAGTCGGGAGGCAGAATCCAAGAAAAGAAGACAGATAGACAGGTAGAAAATGAAGGGTATTTACCATGAAGGCGTTGTGCACGTCATTTTCAGCCATCTCCTCTGGGGTGAACTCCGAAAACGTTTCCTCAACAGGAGGAAAGAGCAGCTGATCAATCTCCGGCCAGTAGGGCACCTTGTCCACGTTCCCAAAGCCCTCTGTGAAATGAGCAATAATGCCTCCGCAAGATGAAGCCCGAGGACTGGCAGGAGGAGTAGGCGGATGGCGAGATAACGGGTTAACCTCCAGGGACTCACGTGCAGCAGAACTGGAAACTGTGGGAGGAGTCTAAAAAGATGCAGCAGGAGCACTCCTCTTGGAGGCGAGGCCACATCGGGCTGGCGTAAGGTCTCTTTCTTTTAGCACTTTGGAGGATGAGTTCCAATTGATCAACTTTTGAACCTCGCAAGCATATATAGTCTCGATTTACGTAATGCTTGAAATATCGGCAAAACAAAGATGCAAACGAAAGTGGTTACGTAAACCTTAATGTAAGACATACGTGGGCTGATTGAGGAGGATTGGAGGAGGAAGCAGGTGAAAAACCAGGAAGCAGGTCTGGGAACTTTCTCTCAGATTCGAGATGCTTTGAACACTTTGCGCAGGCGGGATCTTGGCGCCGATACGGGTAAGGTCACAGGGGCCTGCACGAAGACGATGAAGTAAGCTAGTAAGCAGCAAGATAAAATAAATCAGGTGACAGGAAGGCTACTTACTCAAGTCGAACCCATTTCTCGAAAATATAATCGGCAGAGGTGGATGGAGTCCTTCCTCACGTAGAAGAAGTCCTCAAACCATTTCTCATCGCAAGATTTTGACACGTGTCCAAGGAGCCTCTCCACGGCCCCGGAATGAGAATTGACCCCCGCCAGGGATCGATGTTGTACATATGGGCCGATTGCCCAGAGTGACAGATTTGCAAGATTCGACCAAGAACAGAGAATAGAGAAGAACTCTCCAAATGGCAGCAAAAATTTGTGCCATGGCGAAATTTTTGGTGAAGATAAAATCTTGAATGAGTTTAGGGAAAGGAAAATGGAGGCCATATCTAAACGGGTACAGGTAGAAACTAACCCACCCTGGACGAAGGGCGTCAGCTTTTTATCCCGGTTCAGGGATGGCGATATCCACCACGTCACCAAGACCAAGCATATTCTTGATCGTAGGGATGTCGGCCGGCGTTAAAGCAGAATCACAGTCGTGGGGGTGCTTAAAAAGCCCCCGAGCAGGAAAAGTGGGGTCGAGATTACGATCAGAAGGTGTGGAGGATTGACGAGTTTTGCCCATGGTGGAGAGAGAAAATAAAGATTAAAAGAAGAAGAGAATATGGATTACCTGTTGATGAAGACGGGGAAGGGGAACAGTGAAGCCGGCGAGGAGTGAAGGAGGAGGAAGGTTGAGGGTTTAAGAGAGAAGAATTTTTTGAAATAATTTGAAGTGATTAATGAGAGTGGAAGAGGGACGTTGGAGCTATAAAGAGGAGAGAGGGAGTTGGGTGCGAAGAAAGAGGAGAAGGGCGGCTGGAAATGATGGCTTGCATGGGAAGGAGTAAAAGACGGTGTAGGGTTTTTTAACATTTGGTTACGTAAAATTCCTTGCTCAATACTTGAAAGCGTACTTCACAAGAAATTTGGGGCAAACTGTTTGGGCTAAAAATAGCATAATGGAGAAGGCCCACTTAATAAAGTAAAGGCTATGGATAGAGTGGTAAGGAGGAAGGGAGCTCGCGGATAAGGGAGTGGAGAAACGGGCTTAAAGAGAGGTCAGGAGCCCATCATAGAAGGCGCCCGCGTTAAGGAAAGAAGTGTCAGGAAGAAGGTAGGGAGAAGTCAGGGAGATCAAAGAGAATTCGCAAGGGAGTCCGGGTTTGGAAAGAGTCCTTATGGAAATTATATTCCCTTTCCATATTCAAGGTAGGACATATCTAGGGTTCTTTCCCTATAAATAGCCAAGGGAGCGCATCAAGAATTCATTCATTCAACACCCGCATTCATACATCAACATTCAAGATCACATCTCTGCAAACAATATACGTTCATTCTAAATCTTGCAGGCCTGACACCTAGGGTCAGCAGGATTAGCTTCGTACCATAATTGTAAACATCCTCCTATTCATATAGTGCAATACTTGGTAGGGTACCGACCCTCCCGCGGTTGTTCCACATTGAGTTTTCCGCGTCACCAAATCTCTCGTGTCAATTTACATTACGCACTTTATTTTCCTATTTACTTATTGACATACACACCATTATACAATCGACCAACGAATATAGACTACATTGACCCTAATCAATCGACTTGGGTAAAAATACCTAAACACCCTAGTCTTGTTTATGCTTAATTGTTATCGTTTCATTATGCCTTTGATTAGCATGCTTATTATTATTATTGTTGATACCATTAATAACATGAGTAGCTAATTCTCTTTATGTTAGGATTAGGGAATCCATGGTAGGATTGTGACGATGTAGTGAATAGACTAGATAATTTACATGTGAGAATATGTCCCCATAGCAATTTAACTGTAACACCAATTTAGTTGAGTGCACGCTTCTAAATTACATTAATCTGGTTAACTTTACTCCTGGATCGGAAGATTGGAATAAATAGACCTGCTATGAGCAGTAGATGACCGTAATGAGGACGAAAGTTAAGTTAGTGGAAATCTAGGAGAGAAAGTGGTCCGGAAGGACCTTTCCCTTATCCTTCTCACAGTAGATTGTCTAGGCTATTTGCAATTGAGTCGATACACTACCATGGTGAACCGAAATCTTGGCATAGCCTCTCTTATTTGATCACTCTTATCGTATTTTCTCACTTTTATTGCTCTTGCTTAATTTTTTTTTCCTTTAATCTTTTAGTAGTTTAGAAATCAAAATAAAAACCTCCATATTGTGACTTAAATAGACGGACCTTTAGACATATATCTTGCCTCCCTGTAGAGAATCGACCCTACTTAGCACTAGCTTCCGTTAGTATATTTAGGTTTATTTTTGGTACACAAACAACAGTATCAAAGTTTGGCGCCGTTGCCGGGGAAGCAATAGCCATATCTGCCTTTTGTTTCGTTTATTTTTATCCGTCTCAGGGAATTTTCATTCCTTGAGACAGTTCTCACTTATTTCTTTCAGTGTTGTGTATACCCAGGTCAAACAGGTAAGAATTAGTCCCAGCTTATTCTGAGCCAGAGATATCTTTTCGGCATAGACTCCGTCTGCAAAGAATGATTCGAAAGGAAGACTTGAGTACTTTCGAACCCTTGCTACAACACTTTATTTTTGCAGAAGACCCGTATTGTGAAGAAGACAATTCTATTTCTGCAACCAAGCAAGTAAATATGCCTAATATAGCGAGTCACTCAGAGCCCATAGCTGCCTCGATTCCCAAGGGTTTCAAGCTCTGAATTGAGGATGGTAACACTTTCGATATCCGTCCGTCCTATATAAATTTGGTCGAAAGAAATCTTTATCGAGGTGTGGCGGGTGAAGATCTGCGAAAACATATGGAGGTCTTTATTGACTATTGCTCCACCATTCCCGCCACTAAGAGAGTGACCCAAGACAAGATAAAGGAAGTCATGTTTCCTTTTTCATTAACTGACGGAGCCAGGGAGTGGCTCACTGATCCTAATCGCACCGCAGCCAGTATTACCAACTGGGAAACTCTTGCTCTCGCCTTTTATAAAAGGTACTTTCCTCCACAACGTACTAATCAGCTGAGGGGATAGATTACGAGTTTCAAACAAGCACCTGATGAAAATTTCTATGAGGCTTGGTGTTGGTTCAAGAAGTTGGTGAGGTCTCTTCCTCACCATGGATTTGATCAGTGGTTTTTGTGCAACCAATTATATAATAGGTTGTATGAAAACCATCGTGCTGTACTTGATGCCTCATCTAATGGGAGATTCTAAAAGAATATTGATGATGATAAGGGATGGGGCATTATTGAGGAGATGACGACCCATTGTGCTGAGTACGGGAACCCGAGGGACGGTATTCGGACAGTACATTCAGTCGACAATGCAGTTGTTGCTCAACTGGAAGCCATGAATGCTCGTTTTGATAGATTGGAGTTGCAAGCTACCGGTGATCAACAGACGGTTCATCTGTTGACTAGATAGGAAACTGTCACTTGTGAGAGATGTGGGAGCAATGACGGTCACACTGCTGTTGACTGTCTGACAGAAAAGGAACAAGTCCTTGCCTTTCAGCAATATAGGCAAGGAGGGGGTTCCTATTACAATAACCAAGGGGAAGTCCATCCCAATTTGAGGTGGACCAGTCAGAATGTTCTCAATCCTACTCCTCCACCGCAACAACAACAACCCTATGTCCCTCCTCATAAAGCTCAACAAGGCATCAAAAGCCTCCTTATTTCCCTCCACCGCATCAAGGAGCTTCATCTTCTAGTGGGGTCAGTGAGTTAACTGAGTTGAAGTTGATGATTCAATCATTGACTAAGAAGCTGCAAATGAGTGACCAACAAAAGGAAGCTTCGATTAAGTCACTTGAAACTCAAGTTGCTCAGTTGGCCGCGAGCCAATCCACGAGGAAACGGGGTCATTTACCGTCTCCATCGGAGAAGAATCCACACAAGACGATAAACTTGATTAACCTGCGAAGTGGTCGTTCTTATGAAGGACCAAAATTTTCAACTTTTGAGGACATATTAGACCCAAGAAGTGTTGTTGCGGATGATGAACAGGCGTCTATTGCTGAAAATATGCCTAGCACGGAGAAAATACTCGATCGACTGATTTTTGGTGGTCGATCGAGTGGAAATGCAGCAAATATTACTCGATCGAATGGTTCTGAGGGTCGATTGAACAAACTGGATATTGAAGGAATCGATCGAGAGGTTGAAACCACTCGATCGAGTGAAAAGTCTGAAGAAATTATTTGATCGAGTGGAAATGTGCCTCGATCGAACACTGTTGATATTGAGGAACTCGATCGAGAAGTTGATAATACTCGATCGAGTGAAAATTCTCCTGAAAGGCCTCGATTGAGAGGTAAAAAGGCCCGATCGAGCAAGGATGAGTTTGAACCTGCTGAGACATTGGAAGAAAGGAATAAAGGGCTTGAAATTCCTATGACTGTGCCCTTTCCAAGGCGATTGCAGAACAACAAGGCTATTCAACAATTCTGGAAATTTGTCGAGCTCTTGAAAAGCCTACATGTTAATGTTCCGTTCGCCGAGCTGCTTACCCAGGTACCCTCTTATATGAAATTCATGAAAGAAATTTTGACACGTAAGAGGCACATAAATGATCATGAGACGATAGCTTTAACTGAAGTAGGTACTACCTTAGTTCAAAATAAGTTACCACCCAAACAGACTGACCCGGGTAGCTTTTCAATTCCTTGTCACATAGGTACCCATTTAATTGATAACGCGCTATGCGATCTAGGTGCTAGCATGAGCGTCTTACCCTTGTCTCTCGCTAGGAGACTCGGTTTGACCAAATTTAATTGCACTAACATGGCCGTTCAGATGGCTGGCCGTAGCATATCACGGCCGTTAGGAGTTATAGAGGACATACCTGTCAAGATCGGGAGATTCTTTATTCCCGTAGACTTTGTAGTGCTTGATATCCCCGAGGACACTCACACCCCTATCATTTTAAGGAGACCATTTTTATTCACTGCTCGTGCAGTGATCGACGTCGGGGGGAAGACACTCACATTTCAGGTAGGAGATGAAGAATTGATTTTTCATCAGTCTAAATCTCATAGGGGTCCCATGCAAGTTCAACCTTGCAATGCCCTATCCTCTATTGACTCAAATAAAGAGACTTCAGCTGAGAATGTTGAATTTTATGCTGCTATTATAACACCTCCGCCTTAGACTGAGAGCGAAAAGGAGGAACATTCTTCTGTTTTCCTTGCTGCAGGTACAGATAAAGTGGATGCTGGAGTCGATGATGGTCAAAGTGCCATTAAAGTCGATCAAAGTGCTGGGAAAGAAGCCAATGTCGATGGAAAAATCATGAAGAAGAAGAAGAAAGTTCGTGCATACGTGGATGTCAACTATTCTCCTTCCACCAGTTCAAATTCAAACTCATGGCGCTCGAAGAGGACGGTCCAAGATGCTAAAGGGACCTCCTCTAGTTAGAAGCCCTCATATGGGCTACTGAAGTGTTTTGGGCAGTAAGCGGGGAATGCCCCGTGTAACAATTTATAAAATTTGAATTTCCGTTGGATTTCTTTATTGCGTTTTTGGAATTGTTAGACATTAGTTTAATTAGCTTAGCAAATATCGACTATAGAATGCTTATTTTTGTGATTTGGTATTGTCGGGATATGTGTTTGCGTGTTTTTATGCAGGTGTAGGGAAATTATGTCGCATTGGGATGAGCTATACGAGAAAACAACTCGATCGAGTACTTTTTATACTCGATCGAGAGGAATGCCCAAGAAAAGTGCTCGATCGAGTAGATTCAGTCACTTGATCGAAACGCCAAAAAGGAGGATTACTCGATCGAGTGGAATACTTTTCGATCGAGAAGAATGAACGCCAGAGTCCTCGATCGAGTGATTTCAAATCACTCGATCGAGTGAAAATGCCTATTATACGCAGGAAGTTCCCTTTCTTCCTCTTATTTTCATTCTAACTTTTCATCTTCTTTATTTGGGCGATATTTTGTGCGAAAATTCCCAATTTCCTCCATTAATCCTCCCTCTCTACCAAATCTAATACCCACACTATTTTTCTTTCTATTAAATTGACTAAAGCCCTCAATCTTCACCTTTAAATTCCTCTTTGTTGCGTTTAATTTGTGCGATTAGGGTTTTGCTTGTTTTCTATTCGAAATCCGTCATTTGCATTGATTCTTGTCGATTTTCTTGCTTAATTTTTGTGGGCATTCATCAATTAAGTGTTCCCCTTTACTCTTTGGTTGATTATTTGCTTATTTCGAGTTTAATTGACTATTTAGGGTTTAGGGTTTTGCGATTTAGTTCGAAAATCCGTCTGATTTTGGGGTTTTTATGTTTAATTTGTTTAATTGATTGTATTCCCCTATTGCTTGCTTGATTAGGATGGAAAGTAGCTCCCTTCCCTCGACTAGCTCGACTGCTTCCCCATCCTCGACTGAGACGGTGGTCCCTGCTGTTACCACCGTCACTCCGACTGTTAGTACAGCTGTTGTTACTGCTGGTACTACTACTCCTGCTGTTGCTAGCCCCATTTCTGTTATGGCTAGCACTGTGTCTGCCGTGTCTACCACTGTCAGTGCTGCTTTTGTTTCTGCGAGCACTGCTTCTGTTTCTGTTACCTCCACTAGTACAACCTCTGTTTTCACTGCTGGTGCTGTGTCCACTCCGGTAACGACCCCTGCTGCGTCGTCACCAACTGTCACAGCTGCCTACCAGGCTGCTTTAGTACCTCGCCCCGCTACTGGACGGGCTTCGTCTTCAGGTACTAGAGGACAGGGTCGCGGACGAGCCACACCCGTTGCTGGTCGGAACACGATTCGTGTCGATGAGTCTCTTGACCCGCATCCCGATTACCCCGAGGTACGTTTTGTTAATGCTATACATCGTACTCATTTTTATGCTTTAGAGAGTTGTGATTTTGTTTCAACAAAGTTTTTGTGTCGTAAGTCGCTTGAGAGGTTAGGTATTTACGAGCCCGTAGTTGAGATATTGAATGGGACGGGGATAGCTGGCCTGATTACCATGAGTTCCACGACCTACAGAGAGCTGACCCTCGAGTTTTTCATATCCTTCACTTTTTCTGCAGCTGCCTACGCCACTGACGAGGGTAGTTCTTGTATTTCCTTCCGGTTGTTTAACTGGACCACGACTTGGACCTAGAGGAGTTTGGCAATAGGTTAGGTTTGTCTTCTACCGGTGACTGGGACCTTCCTAGGAAGGTCCTACGCATCTTGTGGCGGACCTTGGCACAGACACCTTATGAGGAGCGCAAGCTCACTCATATTCACCTTCCCCCGGCCCGTTACTTCCTGCGTCTCATTGGTGGGACCATTTTTGGCCGTAATGAACCGAACAATGTGAACAACATTGAGTTGTCTATTCTTGGGGGCTATCTGAACATAGATAGTGAGGGGCCCTTTGTGCTTAACATTGCCTATTTGACTGCTAAGTATTTTCATACTGTGGGGCAGAAGACTTCGGGCACCATTGTTTGCGGTGGCATAGCCACTTTTCTTGCCCGTTCTATCTTCCCCGCTTTTCCTCGTGACTTACAGAACCTAGACACTGATAGGTACCTTGACCTGGCAGCTATGCTGTCTATGACTTGGCTTGCTTCTGACCAGCGGACTTGGAAGATATGTGGTTCCTTGTCTGAGGTCTTACCTTGCACCACCCTACCCCGTCTTATCCCTTTGCCTACTGTTAGGGATAGGATACCTCCATCACTACCATTTTTCCACCTCACACTTGCTCCACCTCCTACCATGTCCGCTTCTAAGAAGCGGAAGAGACCAGAGACCGGAGAGGGATCCACACCTTCTACGGGTGGCTAGACTTCCACGACCATTCCTACCCCGATGCCTACTCCCACTCCTACTCCTGACACTACACAGCCAGTCTATCCGGCTAATTTTGTTCCACCTCCACCTTTTGAGGCGTCCGTGATCCTAGACCAAGGGCGCCGTGACGGTTTGCTTCTTGAGCTTCTTACCAGGCAGGCTCGTATGGAGCGGGACATTGCACTTCCTTTGTTTCCTTTAAACGAGCATCATATGAGGAGAGGACGACATGTCCCTGAGGGCTGGCCACACCCGTCTTTCTACCGGTACCCAGCTGAGGGGTACCCACAGCCAGCCAGCAAGGCAGACACCGCTGAGGAGGAGGAGAGAGTACGAGCTGAGGAGACGAGGAGGAGGGAGCAGAAGGTGGACCCAGACTTCACGGTGGTGGATGAGGAGGACGACGGTGACGAGTAGCTACTGGTCTACTCACTTCCCCAGTTTTCTGGCTGGTTTGGGGAAGTTCGTGTTTTGTATGTATATTCTTGCTCTTTTATTTATATTTTCTCTCTTTTTTATTTATTGTTTTTCATGCATTTATTGGTTGTTTTTACCCTGTTCCCATATTTATCTGCTTGTGTATGCTGGAGGACAACGAGGGCGTTGTCCGTTTTGGTTTGGGGAGGTTAATGCATCCTTTGAGTCTGCATTTGCATTTGTTTTTGCATTCACGTTTTCTTTTTTTTGCTTGCATTATATTTATTTCGTTTAAAAATCATAAAAATCAAAAAAAAAAAAAAATTAGAAAATTTCAAAAAATCAAAAAAAATATTCACGTTTCATTTTGCATATTGGTTTACTCGGAACGGTAGATTTCTGTGATGACATTGCACTTTTACTTGTCATTTTTTACTTGAGCCTTGCATCTTTATTGACAGTCATTAGCTTAGTCTTGCGCATATCTACGAGTTTTTGTTCAAATTTAGCTGACTGTGTAGACTTGACCTAATAAATTGGCAACCTACTTTACGATTTCTGAGATTTAGAGCCATATAACTGGTGACATTCAAGACCAATTCATTAGAAATTGAGAGTAGTACTTCTTGCATAACATGTTCATCACTTTTGCACATTTATGAAATTCAATTTCTTGTCAAATGTATACATTCGGGTTTGTGGTCGGTGTCACATGCAGGGAGGTGCTTGCAATTTTTCCCCTTCTTTCATTTTCACCCATTTAGCTCCACTTTAGCCAAATATAGCCTTTTTGACCCATTAGCTACACCCAAAATGCAGCCTGCCTTGTCAAGCTAGTTTAGTGTGACTTTTGCGGTATATTCATCCTTGTGCGAGTTTGGCCTATTTCCATTGTTTGGAGTTGGTGAAATGAGAAGAATGAGAAAAAGATGGAAAAAAAGGAAACGTGTGAAAAAAAAAGAAAAAGGAAAAAAAAAAGTGAAAAAAAAGAAAGCCATACGTGATGCAGAAGAAAGAAAAGAAAAAAAATGAAAAAGAAAGTAGTTGTATTTGAAAAAATGAGACCGTATTAAAAAAGGGAAGTTTGTGACGGTCTCACTCCTCTGTTCTTATTTACATCTTTTTGAGGAGATACTGTATTTGGTTAGTGAGTTGTGTGCCGTGAAGGGTACTTGCACTTTATTTTCTAGTCAGCTGAGATTCGGATGGTTTTATTTGGTCTTGTTTAGGAACTAGCTTGACGCTTTACCTCCACATTTCCATAATCTTTTTTGCCTTTTCTCACCTGTAGCCTCACTTTCCCATATCATTTGTAAGCCCTCGGCTGTGACGGACATTATCAGTTGGAATGTGTGCGTAGTACTTGAATCGTCTATCATTTTTGTTGCATGCATGTTATGTAGGTCGCAGTTTAGGTGAGTTACTGTATTCTCTTTCTCTCTTATACATATATTTCACCCTTTGCTTTATGAGAGAACAGTGACCCCGTGAGAGTCCTATTTTGTTGGTCTTGCAAGGTCGATAAGTCAGCTTTATTTATGGACATCATACAACTCGTTTGCGTATTGACTGCTGTAGCTATGGCTGTTGATTTTTTACTGCATTAAATTGGTTTAAGTAGACAAGTTATAGCTAGCTTTGAGTTTTCTTTTCCGTTCCATTAGTTTGCATTTAGTTTACTCGAGGACGAGTAAAGGTTCGGTTTGGGGATATTTGATACGTGCAATTTATATAGTCTTTTTAGCCTTTTATTGCACGCATTTCTATGCCTTTTGTATCGTTATGTATTGCAAAATGCCCCGAATTGGCTACTTTGGTTTGTTTTGTCTGATTTGCAGAAATGAGGCTTAAAGTAGTGAAACCTCACCCTATTTATCCTATTTAGCATGCATTATAAGGAGATGTGAATATTGGAGCAAGAGACGTGCCTTGGAGTGCGTGAAGGAAGGTCAAGGAAGCTGCCAAAGACGAGTTAGAGGCTAATTTGATGGAAAAGCACTCGATTGAGAAGAATTGAGGGTCGATCGAGTGGTTTGGCTGACACGAGTGGTCGATCGAGTGATCCCAGGAGTTCGATCAATATCTGCCTTATTGGAGTTCCTCAATCGAGAGCTTTAATTGCTCGATCGAGTACATATGCTGGAGAAGACCTCGCTCGAGTGGTCTGAATCCACTCGATCGAGAGGTTTGCTGTCTTGTGCGGGCTTTAGTAACCCGTGTTGGTTTATTTTTTTAAGTATTTTCGCTCCCCTATATAAGGGAGTCTAGATTAGGTTAATAAACACTTCTGCTTTAGCCTTTAAACACTTCTCTTTATTACTTTTACTGCTTAATCTCTCAACTCTTTGGATTGTTCTTTACGCCGGAAACTTAAGATTGTAATCATTCTTCTACTCTTAATCTTAATACTTTCTTTGCATTAATCTTTTGTTCTCTCATTATTACTCTTGCCCTAGTCTTGTTTATGCTTACTTGTTATCGTTTCATTATGCCTTTGATTAGCATGCTTATTATTATTATTATTGTTGACACCATTAATATCATGAGTAGCTAATTCTCTTTATGTTAGGATTAGGGAATCCATGGTAGGATTGTGACGATGTAGCGAATAGACTAGATAATTTACATGTGAGAATCTGTCCCCATAGCAATATAACTGTAACACCAATTTAGTTGAGTGCACGCTTCTATATTACATTAATCTGGTTAACTTTACTCCTGGATCGGAAGATTGGAATAAATAGACCTGCTATGAACAATAGACTACCCTAATGAGGACGGAAGTTAAGTTAGTGGAAATCTTGGATAGAAAGTGGACCGGAAGGACCTTTCCCTTATCCTTCTCATTGTAGATTGTCTAGGCTATTTGCAATTGAGTCGATAGACTACCATGGTGAACCGGAATCCTGGCATACCCTCTCTTATTTGATCACTCTTATCGTATTTTCTCACTTTTATTGCTCTTGCTTAATTTCTCTTTCCTTTAATCTTTTAGTAGTTTAGAAATCAAAATCAAAACCCCCATATTGTGACTTAAATAGACGGACCTTTAGACAGATATCTTGCCTCCCTGTGGAGAATCGACCCTACTTATCACTAGCTTAGGTTAGTATATTTAGGTTTATTTTTGGTACACGAACGACAGTATCATGGAAAAACATCACTCACATCAACAAAGGTCTTCCCATAATAAGATAATGATAAGCATGGGAGTATTATTCAACGATCTTTTTTTCATGATTTTTTTCTTTTCCGTTCTTTCTTCATGATTTTTTTTCTTTCTTCTATATTTCTTTATCAATCTTTTTCTAAATTCACTTCTTCAGTTCATACTACCAACTTCAATCCTTTCAAAGAGAGCCAAAAAGACAAGGGTAACAGCATACCCGCGGAAACCACTAGAACTAGCTTGACAGGGCAGGCTAAGTTTGGGTGTAGCTAAGGGGTCAAAAGGCAATTTGGCTTATGTGAAGTTTATAGGTAGTAATGAAAGAAGGGTTGTAAGTTACCTCTCTACGTGTGCCACCACCACAAACCGAATGCATACAAGTACCGAGAAAAGAGCGTCATGTACGTGCAAATTGATGTTACATGCCTTATAGAGAGTATTACTCACAATCTATATGAAACTGGTCATGAATGCCACCAGTTTATCAAGCTCTAAATATTAGAATGTATATGTAGCTTACCAATAAAAGAGTCAAGTCTATTCGTACAGATAAGTTTAAATCAAAAACTCATAGATTATGCACATTACCATGCCACAAAATGTTAAGAATATGCAAGGCAATGGTAAAGGACTCAAAATAGCATAAAAGTTCAACGTTCCGACTCAACCAAAAAGCAAAAGTAAACTTGAGTTTTTTTTGAATTTTACACGAATTTTTGAGTGAAATAACAATGCATGCAAAAATAAATAAACGTGCAAACGGAAATGCAATAAAACAAAATGCAGACACAGACATGGATGCATACCTCCCTAAACCAAACCGTACAATGCCCTCATTGTACCAAAAATAGGGAAAGGAATGTAAACTGAAAAGAAAAGGAGGGTAAGACTCGGAAAACTTACAATATAGGCGTGAAGTAGGGACCTCCCCAAACCGACCATGAACATGGGAGGTCATAATTAGCCTCGTGACATCGCAGCATGCGAAATATATCAACAGTACTCAATCGAAAGGGCAGAGGAGCTCGATCGAGTAAGATGGGGGTCGGAAGTTCTCGATCGAAGAAGAAAGGCTGCCGATCGAAAAGGCCTATTTTGTAGATACTCGATCGAGGGGAGTAAGTGTTCGATCGAGTAGTATGAGAAGCAAAAATGTTCGATCGAAGGAGTAAAGCTCTCGATCGAACAGTTCACGTGAGAATCCTGCAAAACGCACAACAAAAATTCTACGGAACTAACAAGATAGCTTAAATGTTCAGCCTAATGTTCGTACACCTAAAGCACACAAAAACAGTTCAAAAAGTGCAAACAAAATTACAACAAAAAACATGCCGGGTTGCCTCCCGGATAGCGCAGGTTTAAGAGGTCTCACACGACCTTTTGGCTTCAGTTATCTGGCTCATCATGATTGTCGAAGTAGAGAACTTCAACTCTGCCAACCAAGTCATTTGCTTCATAGTAATGCTTCACATATTGGCCATTGACTTTAAACCTTTTACCCTCGGAACTTTATAATTCAACGGACCCAAATTTGGTGACAGTAGTCACTGTATAAGGGCCACTCCACCTGGACTTCAGCTTACCAGGAAATAACCGCAGTCGGGCATTAAACAGCAACACCTTCTGTCCGACATGGAATTCTCGAGGTATAATCCGTATGTCGTGCCATCTCTTCGTTTTCTCTTTATAAATGCGCGAGCTATCATAGGCATTTAGCCTAAACTCTTCCAGCTCATCTAGCTGCAATAAACGGTTCTGACCACACAACTTAGGATCATAGTTTAATTCATGAATAGCCCACCAAGCCTTACATTCTAGTTTAACAGGTAAATGACAGGACTTCCCATAAACCAACCGATATGGTGATGCCCCAATTGGTGTTTAAAGGAAGTCCGATAGGCCTACAATGTGTCATCTAATTAAAGACTTCAATCCTTCCGTGATTTAGAAACTACCTTAGCGACAATCTATTTTAGTTCCCTATTAGAGACCTCAACCTGCCCACTAGTTTGGGGATGATACCCCAAACCATGTTGATGTTGGACACCGACTTTAGCCAAAATAGATGTAAGTTTCTTTTCTTTAAAGTGCATTCCCCCATCACTAATGACGAACCTAGGGACACCAAATCGGGGAAAGATGATCTTCTTAAATATTTTAACCACGGTTTTGGCATCACAGTTGGGTGAAGCAATCGCTTCCACCTATTTAGACACATAATCTACAGCTACCAAAATATACGTGTTACCTTTACTAGATGGGAATAGTCCTTGGAAATCGATGCCCCAGACATCAAAAACCTCGACCTCTAGAATGTAGTTCTGTGGCATCTCATGTCTCTTAGATATATTCCCAGAGCGTTGGCAAGCATCACAAGCTGAAACAAACACTTTAGCATCGGCAAATAAAGTAGGCCGGTAAAAACCAGACTGAAGTACCTTAGCCACGGTTCGTGACGGACTGTGGTGACCACCATAAGAGGATGAATGATAGCCTTCTAAGATTGCTTTGATCTCCCAATTCAGAATACACCGTCTGTAGAGACCGTCTGCACAGTCCTTAAATAAATAAGGATCATCCTAAAAGTATTGTTTTGCATTGTAAAGAAAACGCTTCCTCTGCTGATAAGAAAGGTCAGGTGGCAGCTCGTCACTGACAACATAGTTAGCCAAATCTGCATACCACGGATCATGGTTAGTATTCGTAAGAATAGAAAATAAGGAATCATCGGGAAAAGAATCATCAATAGGTAAGGAATCCTCTCCCTCCTATTGCGATAATCGCGACAGATGATCAGCTACTACATTCTTCGCGCCCTTCTTATTTTTGATTTGCAGATAAAATTCCTGGAGAAGAAGTATCCATCTCAGCAGTCGTGGTTTAGCTTCCTTCTTAGCAAGAAGATGTCTCAGCGCTGCATGGTCAGTAAAAACAGTCACTTCTGACCCTATTAAATAAGAACGAAATTTCTCCAGCGCATAAACCACAGCTAACAGCTCCTTCTCAGTAGTGGTGTACTTCACTTCAGCCTCATCCAGAGTTTGGCTCGCATAGTAGATTACATTCAAAGCCTTATCTTTCTGCTGGCCTAACACCACTCCTAGTGCATAATCGCTAGCATCGTACATGATCTCAAAATGCAGATCCCAGTTAGGAGGCTGGATAATCGGTGCTGAAATCAAGGCCTGCTTTAACCTATTAAAAGCAGAAAGACACTCGTCAGTATATACAAAGGGGGCATCCTTAAGCAACAGTTGTGTAAGTGGTTTAGCAATTTTTAAAAAATCCTTAATATACCGGTGATAAAAGCCGGCATGACCAAGGAAACTCCTCACTCCTTTAACATTAACAAGAGGAGGCAATTGTTGAATCACTTGCACCTTTACTTTGTCAAACTCAATGCCCCTATCAGAAACCAAGTGCCCCAAGACAACTCCCTCTTTGACCATAAAGTGGCACTTCTCCCAGTTAAGCACAAGATTAACCTCAATGCAGCGCTGCAACACTTTATCAAGGTTAGCCAGACAATTAGCAAAATCACTTCCACAGACACTAAAATCGTCCATAAAGACCTCCATAATAGACTCTATATACTAAGAAAATATCCCCATCATGCACCTTTGAAAGGTGGAAGGGGCATTACACAAACCAAAAGGCATCCTGTGATAAGCAAAAACACCCTGATGACAAGTAAAAGTAGTCTTTTCCTGATCATCCGGGGAGAAAAGGGATCTGAAAGAACCCTGAGTATCCATCTAAATAACAGAAAAACTTATGAGAGGCTAACCTTTTTACCATCTGATCAATGAAAAGAAGGGGAAAGTGATCTTTCTTCCTGGCGACATTTAGCTGTCTGTAATCTATGCACATCCGCAAACCATTTACTACTCTAGTAGGTATCAATTTATTTTTGTCATTCTTAACCACAATAGTTCCTCCTTTCTTAGGAACCACCTGAACTGGACTCACCCACTTAGAATGACCAACAGAGTAGATAATACCTGCATCAAGTAGCTTCATTACCTCAGCCATCACAACATCCTGCATTTTCTGGTTTAGTTTGCGCTGACCCTGTCTGCAAGATTTTTGATCCTCCTCTAGCTCAATCCTGTGCATACAGATATCAGGGCTGATGCCCTTAATATCATCCAGTGAATAGCCCATAGCTTTCCTGTTTTTCTTAAGAACAGCTAACAAAGCGGTCAGCTGATCATCATCCAATTTAGCACTAACAATCATTGAATATTTCTCTGTATCATCTAAAAATGCATATTTAAGATGAGAAGGAAGAGGCTTACGCTCGAGTACCTTTACCTCTATACTGCAGAGAGTATTTACCAATTGTTCTACCCTCTCTCCTTGTTCACGCTCATCTAATGCAGCGTCAAGCAAATCCAACACAGCGTCATTGTTTTCCTGGTTATCTGCACACTTATCTAGCAATATCAAAGCTTCCAGTAGATCCGTAATCAAGGAATCCGACCAGAACTCATAAACAGACTCATCAACGATATCAACTGAATAACAAGTATCCTCTATCATTTGTCTGGCAAGTGTACTAGGCAAACTGAAAGTGATGGCATCATCCCCCACTGCAAGAGTTAAACACCATTTTTTGACATCAATAATGGCCCCAATTGTACATAAGAATGGTCTTCCTAGTATAATTGGGGTCCAAGTATCCTCAGCTATGTCTAAAACGATGAAATCCACTGGTATAAAGAACTTGCCTACTTTAACAGGCACGTCCTCTAGGATACCTAAGGTCGTCTAACCGATCTATCAGCCATCTGGAGGGTGATATTAGTAATTTTAAGGTGACCCATATTAAGTTTCTTCTAGACAGAAAAAGGCATGACACTGACACTGGCTCCTAAATCACAGAGAGCCTTATCTATCACTGTGTTTCCTATAGTACAGGTAATAGAGAAACTACCTGGGTCTTTTATTTTAGGTGGAGCTTTGTTGAGAAGTAAATTACTAGACTCTTCCATAAATGCAAAAATCTTGAATTCACTAAGCTCTCTCTTACGCGTCAAAATATCTTTCATAAATTTTGCGTAAGTAGGTACCTGGGTAATTAGTTCAGTAAAAGGAACGGTTACCTGAAGGTACCTGGGTAATTAGTTTAGTTCAGTAATAGGAACGTCCACGAATTTACCGTACTGTCGCTCAACCTTAGCATCTTTCAGACGTCCCGGATAAGGAATTCTGGTAACAATAAGCGGGTCTGCGACTTTCTCTTTACCTTTGTCTGAACGAGGCATCTCTGCAGTAGGGGAAGACGACTCAGTAGCGGGTTTAAGCTTTGAAACAGAATCTCCGCTAGTAAAAGTACTCGATCGAGTACTATTTCTACTCGATTGAGCATTTTCTTCATGCAAATTACTCGATCGAGGAATGCATACCTCTCGATCGAGGTCATGAGATTTGGCACAGTTCGATCGAATGCTTGGATTACTCGATCGAGCATTTTCGGAGGGCAAAGTATTCGATCGAGAAGAATAATCACTCGATCAAATGATTTGGCGATGCTTAGCAGGGACATCTTCGTTTAATTCCTCCAAGACAATTTCCGGAATTACGTCAGCAGTTATATCATCATTTTCCTGCATTTTCGGTCCATCATAGGTAAGACCATCTCAGAGATTTATTGCATTGATCGGATCACATTGAGGTGGGTGATTCACTTGACTTAATTGCTCGGAAGTAAGTAGCGCGACTTGGTCTTGCAACTTTTCTATAAAAGTTTCAGTTTTGTCCGACTTTCTTTCAAGTTGAAGTGCTAAGGATAGCACCAAAGATTTAAACTCCGCAATTTCCACATTTGTAAAAGATGAATGAACTTGTTGTAGCATCGGATTAGGAAGGGTAGAGGTACTTGACATGGTTAAATCTTCATAAAATTTAGAGAACGGGACTCCTTGCTTGAATTGTTCGTAAGCACGAACTCGCTCTACATCCGACATACAAGTAATAGGGTCGTGGCCTTCTGTACCACATCTACCACAAACTACCTCTTGCTCAATCATAACATGGACTTGCTCATGTGCACCCAAAGTTCGTAGAATCTCCATATTATCAAACCTTCCACTGGGACTTGCCACTTCAGCCACTAAAGATTCACTTGCCCGTCTACCTCCTCTGGGATTCCCATATTCGGCTACATGAATGGACATTTATTCAATAATATGCCATCCCTTGTCATCTTCAACATTTTTCTGGAATCTCCCTTTCGCTGCATTATCCAACACGGCTCTTTGATCATCATACAACCCATTGCAAAATTGGGTGCATAAGAACCATCGTTGGAAACCATGGTGAGGTACAGAGCGAACCAACTTCTTGAACCTAGTCCAAGCTTCATTCAAATCTTCAGTGGCCAATTGTGTAAAAGTGGTGATTTGACCTCTCAGCGCATTGGTGTGCTGTGGTGGGAAATACCGTCTGTAGAAGGCTAAGGCTAGGGAATTCCAGTCAGTAACACCAGCGGCTTCCCTATCCAAGTCTCTCAACCATTCCCGAGCATCATCAGTCAAAGAAAAAGGAAAAAGGACTCCCTTGACCCTATCTTGTGTCACCCCAGCAGTTAGAGGAATAGTAGTACAATACTCCGTAAACAACTCTATATGCTTACACGGATCCTCGCTAGGTACCCCCTTGAAGAGATTTCTCTCAACTAACTGTATATAGGATGGATGAATTCCAAAGTTGCCTCCATCTGTAGTGGGAAGCAGGAAACCTTTAGGTAGAGAATCCACCGTAGGCTCAGAGTGACTGGCAATATTCGGCATTCTAGCAAATAGAGTTGAAAGAACAGCAGGTATGACAATATCCTCTTCTAGAACATATTTCCTGCAACACTATTAACGCACTAGAGATAAATATGAGATCAGTCTCAAAGAATAAATTTCTTTAGACGAGAGGCAAACTTAAAATAAAGCAATAAAATTACGCCACCTCTCCGGCAACGGCGCCAAAATTTGACACGGCTGTCGCAACCCTATCAAAAATAAAACCAACCGGTCTCTAATAAATGCAGTAGAGGCAGTCGGGTATCGAATCCACAGGGAGATGGGAGAATTTACGCTAAACTAAGTCATCTGAGTAACTGTTTCTTGGGGGTTTTAAATGTTTTGTTCTAAACTACGGAGACAAGAGAGAAAAAGAGTAAAGAGAAATAAAGTAGAAACATAATGATTTTACTGAATAAAGAGAAACAGCTAGGACAATCGGTTCACCATGATTCTCAAGAAAACTAGTCAAGGGACATAGGTCAATGCAAATTCGGTCAGCAGGGTAGTGAAAAGGTTCTTTCGGTCCGCTATTCGCCCTAAAACATTACTAACTTAGCTTTCGCCCTCATTAGACTGCTCTAATATTCACTGCAGGTCTTACCCCTTCCAATGTTTTGATCCAGGTCAAGGTGTACCAAAGTTAATAATCTAATTGCATCGACTCAAGCAGAAAAGTACAGTTAATTGCAGTGATTAACAACACAGATCTAATTGCACTAAACCCTAGTCACATATTCATAGTCTCCTTAATATTATGGCTCCCTTTTGTCCTAGCAAAGGAGATTAGCTATGCATGATTATTCAATAAACAACAACAACACATAACCTAAGAGGATTAAACATAATAATTGATCAATAGCGAATAGCCTAAGAAGAGAATTAAAAGAGCAAAGAGATTAAAAGAACAAGAACAATAATGCAAAAGCAATTAATTGAAAATAAAGAGAAGAGAATACAAAATACAAGAGAGTAGCAATGGAGAATTAGGTTACTAGTGTAAAGTTCTAAGAGAGAAAGTAAGAGAAAGGAAAAAGAAGAAGTTTTTCTAATGACTGCCATCACTTCCTATTTATTCCTAATTACAAAAAGAATATCCAAAGATTAACTAAAAT
This sequence comes from Silene latifolia, assembly GCF_048544455.1. NCBI lineage: Eukaryota > Viridiplantae > Streptophyta > Magnoliopsida > Caryophyllales > Caryophyllaceae > Silene > Silene latifolia. The sequence goes on along the minus strand of NC_133532.1, from coordinate 72,427,626 downwards.
CCGCGTATAAGACCAAACCTCTCGATCGAGTGAAATGAAACCACTCGATCGAGTGAAATGAAACCACTCGATCGAGGATAAAACTCAGCAAAGCTTTCGATCGAGCAACAAGAGTACTCGATCGAGGACTTCAACAAACGGTTATTTCGATCGAGTAAAGAGAGAACTCGATCGAAGAACTTCAGCAATGTAACGCATTCGATCGATTATTTTAAGTGACCAACTTGGTCGATCGAGCTATATTAGCACGGGTGGACTTCTTGAACATCATCCGAAGCCATTTCACGGATCTCTAAGTGACAGATTCCAAGTGCCGACCTTCCTCCTCCACAATCCATACGGTTGGGACAGGTTCAGGTTCGATTTCGCTCCTTTCCGGTTCATACGTGTAATTAATACAAGAAAAACCAAAGTAGACTATTCGGGGGCATTTGTACCTACATGCCACATAAATAACAAAGAAATGCGTGTAAATAAAGGGTAAAAACCTTATATAAAATACACGTATCACTTAGAACTCAAAGCACACCATCCCGTGGATCGACCTCGACTTAACCACTTACTAATTATTTGTTGAGAATATAAATGTGTTTGATTGAGCGTACGACGACAATGCTCATCATCATCATACAACCCATTATAGAACTGGATGCAACAGAACCATTGCTGAAACCCTTGATGAGGAATAGAGCGAACAAGCCTTTTGAAATGAACACATGCTTCATTCAAGTCTTCAGCCGGTAATTGCTTGAAGCTGGTAATCTGTCCCCTAAAAGCATTAGTACGCAGCGGAGGATAGTATCTCTTATCGGAAGTCCAGGCAAGTGAATTCCAATCGGTTATACCAACAGCTTCCTTGTCTAAATCCTGATTTCACTCACGAGCACTGTCCCTTAAGGAGAAAGGAAATAGCACCTCCTTCACCTTTTCAACAGTTACCCCAACGGTAAGATGAATAGTAGAACAATAATCTATAAATATTTCTGTTAGGCCAATAATTACCCTGACTCATCAGACATAAGTTAGGCAATACTCAAGGCCAAGCCTAGACTAAAAATATCTAAAGCAAGACAATTAGAACGCCTGGTCAGGCATCAAGCAGGAGGGAAACACAGGATAAGGCAGCTGACAAGCCTGGCCTGAAAAGATATCACGACAGGCATAAAGATGGCATCATCAAAGCAAGTCAGGCGACAAAAGAAAGCATAGTCAGGATGTAAAAACAAAATCCTTATAAACAAGGAAGACCTATTCAAACACCCAAGAGAAGAACATAGAAGAAACGATCAGAGGAAACGGCTGGAATATAGAACGAATCAATCAACCACCTCCGGGTAAATAGGGCATGAGTCCTATTTACCAGGAAACCCTAAAAACAACCCAAAAAAGTTCGTTAACAAGCTACTATAAATAGAAAGAAAGAAAGGAAGAAGAGGACACGCAACTTTTACTCGACTACTCACTTATATTTTTACTCATCCGTGTTAAACTAGAAACATTACTCTTATTATTATGCAGCCTTACTCATTATATCGCCTGACATACTCATCCCCTGTCAGGCTAACCAAAATCATAGTAATAATCCCTCCTGGCTTAGTGCCCGTGGTTTTTTCCCTTATTCCCAGGGTTTTTCCACGTATAAATTTTTGTGTTATTGTTTTTCATTCATTTACTTATCTATTCAACTAGTCAGGCAATTAATATTGAGTTAGATTACCCTGCTAAAACTTTCCTGGCAGGATATTCACCTCGTGCAAATACCTGTTAAAAAAATTTCCATATGCTTACCGGGGTATTTACCTCCTACACCCCCTGAATTAGCTTCGCGCCACTAGATTTATATAGGACGGGCAGATATCAAAGTACCCTGAATTGGTAAGCTGAATTGGTTTCCCTAGTGTTTTTGCTAATTTTCTCCTATAGGGAATGTTTGACCATACTCCTTGCCTTGTGAGTGAGACTCAAGCACAAAGCAGCAGGAAAAGGTCTTTTAAAAATTTCAATATGTGGAGTACTGCTCCTGGGTTTCTGGACTGTGTTAGAAATTCTTGGCAATAGGATATTGTGGGCAGTAAATGTTCAAGGTGGTCAGAAAATTGAAAAGTCTGAAGCCTGGACTCGAGAAGATTAATAGGGATCATTTTTCTGATATTGAGAATGCTGCTGATATAGCTCACCTTAAGCTTATTCAATTGCAACAAGATTTGGTGCAAAAACCAGGAGACATGGATCTTATGAGGCAAGAATAAGAGGCTAATCAAGCCTCAAGAGTACTCCAAGAGGCAAAAATCAATTTCCATAGGCAAAAAGCTAAGGCTCACTGGATAGAAGAGGGAGATGTTAATTCTGCATATTTCCATGGGGTTATTAAAGCTAGGAAGATTAAACATTTTATTTCTCAGATAGGAAGTCATAAAGATCAATTGTGCACTGATGACGGGAGTATTCAAGCAGATTTTTCAGACTACTATATGATGCTCATTAAGGTTAACAATAGGGTGGTACAAAAAGGCAAACTGTGTAGTTCAGAGCATACACATAAACTCTTGGCACCTATTTCAAGGGAGGAAGTGAAGACTGTCATGTTTCAAATTCCCAATGATAAAGCTCTAGGCCCAGATGGATACTCTAGCAAATTTTTTAAAGACTCTTAGGATATTGTGGGGGAGGACATTACTGATGCTATAATGGATTTTTTCCAGACATGGTAACTTCTTAAGGAACTGAATGCTACCATGATAACACTAATTCCAAAAGTGGAGAGGCCTACCAATGTGATTGTGGACAAGGCCCTCGGGAACTGCGTCCGCGGGATCCACACTAGGCATAATCGACTCGAGGTTCTTTCGAATCGAATTAAGACCAATTAGAGTCGCCACCAAGTTTTTTGGGAACTTGGAACCGTTCAAGTCAACTTTACACCTTTCATCGAAAAGCATAAAGCCCATCGACTACGAGCGATTAAAGATAAAGACTTGTACCCTATATCACTCGATTTGAATGACTCTCGTAATCCAATGGTATTTAGACGGATCCACAAACCATAGATCTTGAGTAAGGGGTGAGGGTACGTGTTGGGAAGCCCATAAGGACACCCAACCCCGCCCGTCAATAACGGCCTCTACTAAGTCAAGTGTCGGATTTCAAACAAGGTCATAGCTACTACGATGTATGATATGCAAACGTTGTTTTAACCCTATCATGTGACAACAATTTCTATGTCGTTTTAGACGCAACTAAACTAACTTTGTCAAAGTTGTAATTTAGCATGTGGGTTGATTGATCTAACAACATGTAAAGCAAACAAACAAGGCTTAAGGGGGAATGGGGGAGCCGTTGGGATCTACCTATTACAAACCAGGCATTTCATGCCGACACAACGATAAATAAATTACAACTCGATCTAATTACAATTGCTACATACAACTCAAAACACGACACAAAACACACGGCCATTGGGCCTTGAAAACCGTGCACATGAGGGTGGCCCACGGCTCACATGACCCACGGTCCTTGGGTCACTCCTCGTAATGCGTGCTCGCGCTTAATCTCATCGAATTAGACATAAGGCTACGCACCAAAGCATGCATTAGCATAAACCTGGCCATGTTGCTTTAAACAACATGCGGTTTACTACGCTCCTACAAGCATTGGGGAACAACCGTCTAACCAAACAAGACCAAGGTTTTTAAAGAGGTTTTGACTCAAAAGAAGTAAAGCAAACTCGAAAATTACAACTCAATAAACAACGATAAATTACAAGCTAACAAACGACAAAGAACGAAAGGTAAGAAATAAAGCGAGACAAAGAAAGACGTGGCTAAACCCCACGGCCTAAAGCCACGGCCAAGATAAAGCCAACCTAGTTCCTAAGTTAGATTCATTGATTAGATCGAGTGATTGCGAAAAGGGATAGGAAACAAGTTAGAAAACGAGTTAAAAACGATGTTGATTGATTGTCGCATGAGGGTGCATTCTACACGGCCTAAAGGGTCTAATTAGGTCAAATTCGCTAATTAATTTAACTCATCGAGTGTCAATAAGAAGGTGCTAATCACGCACTCTTATACTAGCGAGAAATTAGGTGAAAGAGAGAGATGCATTCAATTAATTACAGAATCGTCGATTGATTTTATAACTTACGTCGAAGCCACCTATCGTGTCTAATTAGATTATTAAATTAATTTAAAGTCATCTAAATACGTCATAGGTCAACAATCAGAGGTTAAACTAACATACAACGGGTCCTAGGGTATGTCGATTTGGCAAAAAAAGAAAGGGTCGAAAGCGGTGAAAGTTAGACAACTCGTTTTATTTATGCCCTACCTTGAACACGAGGATATGTAAATGAGACAGGGGTGTACGACCGACAGAAGTAGCGGTTTCTTTTCCCATCTCAAGTCAACGCGGGTGTTCATGGTGGTACTTTAACTCATACTCGGACTAACTAGTTTCATAGTTAATTAAAACAAACGATAAACAAAACGAAAACAAACAAAAAACAAACTATAAAAAAAGCATAAAAAAAACGAAATAAAAAAGGAGATAAAAGGGGATTTGATGCACCCTCAACCTACATGTATCGTTGACACCGTCTTGGGTCGTAATCGATGGTATATTTTATCTCGAGAGGCCGTCGTCGACGAAGAATAAAGCAAACACGCGTTTTGGAAAGTTTCTGGACAGCGATTTTAAAACAGTGATATCTCCCTCGTTTCACGACGAAAATTCGATTCGAAAGATGTTTTGGAAACTAGAAAGAGAGGAGAACAAGGATATTAAAGCAACCCCTGCTCTATTTGGGTTAATGGGCACGAAAAACGAGCACAAACAGAACTGGACAGACAAGAGTAAACCGCGAAAACAGAGTGTTATTTCACTCTGTTTTTCGAGGGATCTCGTGTACTCTCAAGGGCAATTTGGCTCGTAAATCTTTGTCTAATGTGTAGATGGATGTTATGTGGTTAATTAGGAACAAGAAACTCGAATTTTTATGGAGTTTTGATGGAGGAACGAGTGGGTTTTCGAAGAGGACACACAAACAGTTTCAGTTTGTGTGTCGGTTTTGTTTAGGGTTTTTGAAGGATGTTTAGGGTTTGTTTCTGAGGTTTAAAGCTTGTATGTGATGCTTGGATGTATGGAGAACTTCGAGGAATGAATGTATGGTGAAGGGGTGGTATTTATAGGGAGTTAAAGTAGGTTAAAAGAGAGGAGGAGGCAGTCGGGCTCAATCCCGTATGGCTGCTGTCCATCGGTTTTTGTGAGGGTTTGAGGGGGGTTTTCTTGGTGATTAAGCTAGAATAACATGGGTAGGATACTAGAGTATGGGTTAGGGTTAATGGGTACGGGTCTTGGTAGTGTTTGAAGCGGGTTTGGGCTCGAGAATTGACACACAAAAACAGGGGACTGCATTGGTGTTTTGCGGGCTGCTTGTGGCCTGTTTGGGATGAGAATTTGGGCCGCTTGTGAGGGGGTTCGAACATGGGTTGATGGGTATTGGTATAGGTTGGTTAGTGTACTCGAGATTCGTGCCAATTCGTAAAGGAAACGGGCTCAAAAACCGAGCTAAAATCGAGCTCAAAACACACGGTTAAAAACGAGTTCTTCGCTTTTAAAATCGATTTTTCAAATCAATTAATAAATTAAAATAAATGACTTTTCAAATCAAATATACTCATAAAATGATTTTTCAAATCAATTATTTATTTTATTTTCAATAAAATAAACTTGGGAAAATAAATTCAAAATAAAATAAAATAAATTGAATTTACCTAAAAACCATAATTTAAATATCATTTAAATTAATAAAATACTCTGTCGACAACGCTCGTTCTACATCGTAAAACGAACCCAAATAATGACAATGACAACTAAATAAATACATGTGTCCTATCATCATCGGGTGTTTGTCGGGTTCTCTATAAATTCCAATATCGACGGATACGGGTATCTACAGTGATGCAATACAGACCTATAGCTTGCTGCAAGGTCATATATAAATATATCTCTAAGATTATTTACAACAGGCTGGCTACAGTTCTCCCAGAGTTACTTGCTCCTAACCAAGGAGGCTTTATACAGAGCAGAAGCATTATGGAGAATATCTTGATTTGTCAAGACATTATAAGGCTATATAATAGGAAATTAGTTTCCCCAAGATACATGTTCAAAATTGATTTACAAAAGGCCTATGATACTATAAAATGGGAATTCATCAATCAACTGCTAAAGGCCATGACGTTTCCTAGGAAATTTAGGGAGTGGGTCAAGCAATGTGTATCCACTACTTCATACTCTTTAAGTATGAATGGTGACTCTTTTGGTTTTTTCAAGGGCCAAAGATGTTTAAGGCAAAGGGATCCTCTATCTGCATTGATTTTCACCATCTGCATGGTTTACTTATCCAGGCTACTAGCATATACAACAGAGAATAATAATTTCAAGTTTCATCCTCTATGTAAGTCTTTAAAGCTTAACCACCTCATGTTTGCTGATGACATACTAATGTTTTGCAAGGGAGATGTAGAGTCCATTATGATCATGCTCAGGACCTTTTCCACTTTCTCCAAATCATCTGGTCTTAAAATGAGTAAGGGCAAGTCTAATGCCTATTTTAATAGAGTCAAAGAGGGGCTAAAGAGAGATATTCTCAAGGTATCTGGCATGGTAGAAGGCAACTGCCTTTCAGATACATGGGAGTTCCAATAAAAATAACTAGGCTGAATGCCCAATATTGTAGACCCCTAATTGACAAAGTGATAGCAAAGATAAGGGGAATTGGGATTACGAAGTTATCATATGCTGGTAGACTTGTTTTAATCAGTTCAGTTCTCAAGACTTTTCATAATTACTGGGCGTCTATGTTTATTTTGCCTACTGGAGTAATTGCAAGAATTGAAAGCATCTGCAGAAATTTCTTATGGGATGTGGGAGTGGATTACATTAGAACTCCACCAGTTTCCTGGGCCAAAGCTTGCAGACCTTTTACGGAAGGAGAATTAGGTCTAAAAACCAATGCCATTTGGAATCAAGCAACGATTGGCAAATTAGTGTGGTGGATTACCTCAAAGGCTGACCACCTGTAGGTGAGATGGGCCAATCAAATATACATAAAGCAAGCACCCTGGCAAAATTATAACCCCCCATCTGACTTAAGTTGGTGTTGGCGTAAAATATGCAGGGTAAAATCCACTTTGGCAGATAACAACAGTCAACAACAGTGGTCTACAACTAGTGGTCAAGAGTATTCCATCTCTAAAGGGTATGATAGTATCCGAGATAAAGGCGAGATTGTTTATTAGCACAATTTTGTTTGGACCAAATGGACATTCCCATAGCATGCTTTCATCACATGGTTATATTATCAAAAGAGAATAAATACTAATGTGAAGTTGAAAAGACTTGGCATTAGCCAGGATGATACATGTTGCATTTGCAGTTCTGATGGAGAAACTCTTGAGCATCTTTTCTTTGGATGCCAGTACAGCAGGACCATTATTGAATATGCTAGAAAATGGAACAATGAAAGCTTAACATATCAAGATATTCATACCTGGAGGAAGAGATTAACAGGCACAATGTTGAAAAAGCATCTGATGAACTCGATCTTGAACGCATGCAACTACCAGATCTGAAAACAGCGCAATCTTACCGAAATATGAGAAGAAAATCCAAGACCAGAGGAGTTGGCTCAGAGAATAATAGCGCAATTCAAAATCAAAATTAGTGCCTGCTTTCATAAACCACCTGCATTGCATGATAGGGGTTTGATGGAGCAGATGCAATTGCAGAAATGGAGCTGAGCGGATTTTTCGAAGAGGAAAGGGGAAAGTGAAACAGTGTTCCATCTAATTTTGTTGTCTTAATCTGTTTAATGTTTTGCTTTCCTTATTTGGGCATGTTGTTGGGCTGTGTTGTGCAAGGGTTTGGCTTGCCATCCCATGTTACCCGTGTTCAATGGTTCCCGATCTTAATAATATTTCTTATATTTTTGCGAAAAAAAAAGATACCATTATTTGATGAGCGTAAACCCTTTAGAAATAGAGGCGAGTGTAGGCTCGGAATGGCTGGCAATATTAGGCAAGATCTTAGTAGTAACTTTAAAAGTAGAAATATCCTCTTCAAATGAAAGATTATTTGCCACAAAGTCTGCGTAAACCGAATTAAGCGTACTCAAGTCTTCCGCTTGCTGAATTTTATTCCAAAACTTTCGCCTAACACGAAAAGTCTTCTCTGGTTCAAGATCAAATGGTATGACCTCAAACCTGGGAGACCTAGGCATAAATAAACATTAAACAAATAGAATAAGAACGGTCTCAAGGAACTACAGTTCCCTGAGACAAATGACAAACTAATATCAAACAAACAGAATATCACCGTCTCCCCGGCCACGACGCCAAATTTGATAAGATAATCGCACACCTATCAAAGATAACCAACAGGTCTCTAACTAATATAGCTAAGAAAGTCGGGATCGTATCCACATGGAGACTTAAATATTCTATTTGCTAACTAACAATCTGTCTAAGTAACAATTAGGGTTTGTTTGTTTTTTTTTTTCTAAACTAAAGGCAACAACGGAAGAGAAGTGAGAAATAAGAATGAATCTAAAAAAATAAGGAGAAGGGATCGGACTAGGATTTTTGGTTCACCATGGAAAACTAACGGTCACAATCAAGGGTAAAGGACGGTCGTAGATATTAGTCTAAGGGGTAGTGAAAAGGTCCTCTCAGATCATTATTTATTCTAGAATTCTTCTAACGGGTTATCGCAACTTATTAGCGCACTCAATTGGTTCTAACAGGTCTAACTCTCACCATGTTTTTTATCTTAGATCGGAGTTTACCGGTTCAATTAAATCAATTATGCGCATTAACTGACTAATCGTGATTTAATACTACAATTAACAACATATGCATAATATAATCGACCAATCTAAAATCTTATTAATAACCCTCATAAATCCATGGCTCCCCTTAAATCCTAGCGAAGAATTTAGCTACGTATAATTAATTTAACGATGACAATCAAGATAATAATAAGGGAATTCATACTTAAAGGATTATAATAGTAATTAACCATATACAAGATGCAATTAAGAGAGAAAGATGTAAAAAAAACAAAGAGGAAGAAAGATGAACAAAAAGGATTAAAGTACCGAAGATTCGGAAGAGTAAAGTAGAAAAGAAATATTACAACTTGTTAGATCCAAAAATAAGAAGGTGCTTTACGTAGGGAGAGTTTAACAATAGAATGAAAGATAACCTTATGAAATAAAACTACAAGCTTTAAATACTAAGTCCAAACAATAGAATAATTAAGTAGCTAATAAGCCCAAAACACGAGCTGAAGTCCGACCAAACGCGTGCATGTCGATCGACTAACCTGGATCTGTCGATCGACCAAACAGCTGACCATTTTACTCTGTTGATCGACATATCTCTGCAACTTCCAAAATGCCAACTTTCTATGTCGAATGTCTTATTTCGATGGAGATATTAGCATTGCCGTTTGAAATAGATGGCTTGTATCAGCTTCTTATCTCTTTCCATACTTCCATCTTGTCCGTGACCCTCTAGGTGACGGTTCCGCATTCTTCCATGGACTAGGACGTGGGCTATGAGCTCCCGTATCCTTTATCAATCGGTCTCGGCATCTAAATGCATAAGTGAATTCCAAAACTACAATAAACATAAAACACATCTGAAGCAGCAAACACATGAGGAAATAAAATAAAATAGTCAAATAAACGCAAAGAAATGCGTGCCAAACCTTAGAATAAACGCATATAAAAGGCACACATCAAGGAGTAAGCAGAATCTTATCTATTTATATTAAATTTTAAAAAGAGCTGAAACAAAGATGCCATCTGAGTCGTGGTCATAGGTGATAGAGGAACAGCTTCTAAGATATTTCTCTAATTACTGTTTCTAGAAGATAAACTAGAAGGAATAATATGAGGGGGAGTGACAACAGGTGGAGACTCCCTAGAAATGACTCTAGACTCAAACTCCGACTCTAACTCTAACCCGAACACTTCGTCATCTAGCTCTCCTTTGAACATTTCTCCTTCCCCAGTTGTGTACTTGAATATCCTTCCTTGATCATTGGTCATTTTTTTTGGTTGAATATGCGTGATTGTATTAATAATAAAAATGGGAAATATTCAAAGGTAATTACATCATCTACATCAAACATATTCCGACCATTCATTGCTGACATATCATCTAGGACCATATTCAACAAAACCGGATAAGGCTTCCCTCTCCTTCGTTTTCATCCATCCAAATCCTAATTTTTTATCTCAATTCATCTATCTCTCCCACCAAAGACAATCTTTCACTGCAATCGGGTACTGAACTTTCCCTTTGATTCTTCTCCTCACTTTATCCTTAATCGATTTGATCAAAATAGCAGGGCGCATCAAGAAACCCTCAATACTGGATTTATTTTGCTTATTCCAAATAGCACACCAGCATGCATTAAGTATGACTATTTGTGTTTTCCTCTTCAAACTTGATCCTTTGAGTCAACCCAAATGATGAATGATGTTGATTTCAGGTATGTTGATCCCACTCCAATCTGCGATTAATCCAATCACTCTCTTGCTATTTTCACATGAGAAAAATAAGGGGTCTTGAGTTCCCTTTTTGATTTACAAATGCAACAAAGATCATTATCACTACACCCAAACTATCTTTAGTGTTCATACCATTATTCATGCCCATCCAAGTGCTCATTGAGTGTTTAGGGATCACCCAATTGCTCTATATATGATGGTACTAAATCACCATAGGCTGATGTTGTCTAAGCCATTCATATCCCTTTTTTTATACTATATCACTTATAGCCCACACTCCATTTATGTATCCATGCTTAATTCTCTCTTTCACTTTGCAGATATTTTTCCAAGTCCAACTAGCATCAGCAGGAGGTACATAATCATGTCATTCCTGCCCCTTCAGATGAGTTTGGTGTATCCATTGGAACTCGAGCATATCTGCGTTATAGTACAACCAATCCACAAGTTTTGCCACTGCAGCTAAGTTCCAAACATCCGCTTTTTTAATTTCTAAACCTCATTCCCTTTTAGGCAATGTAACTTTCTTCCAGGCAACAAGAGGTACTCCGTGGTACTCTAGGGAACCATCCCAGAGAAACTTTCTACAGATTCCCTCAACTCTAGCTTAGGAAGTATAAAAATAGCAGCCCAATCGTAGTAAAGAGTGTTTAGCACTGAATTAATCAACGTAAGCCTCCCTACATAGGATAGCTTTTTTGCCCCTAGAACCTTTATTCTCATAACCATTTTTTCAACAAAAGAGGTACATTCAAGTTTTGTCAATCTGGTGGATTTTACAGGCACCCCAAGATAATTGAAAGGCATAGAGCCTTCATTAAAAATGGTCACACCTTTAACGTCTTTTTTCAAATCCCTCATTGGTCCATTTGATTGATTTTCTCCATCCTATCTAGGATTTGGGTGGATCTGCATCAGTGATAAAACATGTCAGATTGAAGTGGTCATCACGGGGTGCTATGGTAATAATCTCATCTTTAGCTGCCTTTTTAAACCGATCTTCCCCCAAAAAAAAGGCTAACATCTTGCCCATCGAGACAAGGTGTCTAATGAGTATTATTGATATGGGTCATTTCTTTGGAATGAACTAACAGTCATGGAATAGTTCGATTCCAGCTAGCTTGTTTCCTTCGAAAATCCACGGTTCGGGAAATCTATGAAAAGAAACATGATCTCTTTCTTTGATGAAGTACCCATTCAATGTGGGATAACATGCATTTAGATGCTTTGGTCTTTATGAATTGCATGAGCATTTCATGTGACTCTTTCTTCATGGGTTTTAACCTCAGAGGAATTCTTTGAGAATTGGCTTCTTTGAATTGTGGAATAGTATTCTTTATCCGATGATACAATGGCAAACCCGGGAAATATACATGTGACTTGAGAATGTGGTTAACCACTAGATTTGAATAAGCATTATAGAGGAGCGAGCGCATTTTATAGCAGGTTGCTAACTTGGAATCCTCCTAATTCATGCATAGGGTCAGAGGTAACTTGGTTGTTTGACGTTTTGTTGATTACGAATTTGATTGGAGAAGAGGTGATGGTGACAATCTGTCTATCGAGTGGTATCTTGATTTTCTGGTGAAGGGTGGATTTTATTGCTTTAGGAGCGTGAATCCAAGGCCTACCCAGAAGTATGTTGAAAGAAGCCTCGATACCGATTATCTGAAAATGGACTTTCCTCTCAACTGGCCTAGTGGCCACGGTTAGAGTAACTGGACCTAAAACCTTACGACGGGTTCTATCATAATTTAAGCATGAACCCCTTGGTTCGTCGGAATCCAGTCTGACTCTTTCATTCCCAATTTGTATACAGTTTTGAGCGATATGACGTTTACTGCAAATTCGTCATCTACTAGTGTCATAGGCACATTCTCTTTTAGACATGTAACGGTGATGAAAAGAGCCAGATTATGAGTGACCCCAAAAGAAGGAAGATCTACATTAGAGAAAGTAACAGGGTTACTTAGATTGTGAGCATCTTGGAGGACAAGATAGACCATATCATTCGGAGTAGAATCAGATGACATATTTAGTTTTGCCAAGGCTGGCAGTAAAGCCTAACAATATGGGAATGAGCTGTCTATCAATTGCTAGACTGAAATATTAGCCTTGGTTTTCTGCAGCTGTTTAATTAGTAAATCGGTGGCTAATTCCTCGGTTATTCCACTTTGGGGATGGAACTACCCGTAGCAGTTGGGTTACTTGTTTGTCCTAGAGTTGGGTTTTAATATGGACGGCCTGATTGAGTAAGGTGATCGATGTCGGGATCTTCTAGACTAGGTTTGACTAGAGGGTGCTCAGTGAGGTAAACATCTTCAACGTCATCCCTCAACACACCATTGATCTTGTTCTCTGTAATACCCGATCATTATGGGACCCGTACATAGACCTTGGGATGCGTGAGAGGACCATTAGACCCGATAAGATATCACTAGACATGAAAGGATAGCCTTACACTAGACCTAGACTAGACCATGTGGAGCTGCAGCGGACCGAGTGGGTCCACTCGGTCGAATAAAAGGTATACTCGACCAAGTGCGTCCACTCGACCAAGTGAGTTATCTACTCGATCGAGTGAGTCCACTCGACCGAGTAGACTTGGCACTCGGTCGAGTGATGAGAACATGGGTTAAACTGTTTCTTCCCTAACCCTAAAATCATTTCTATCTTTCTCCTTATCTCTCCAAACTCTCTCCCTTCTCTCTAAACCCTCACAAACACCCACTATTTGGGAGTCAAGCTTGGATTAGAGGATTTTCCACCTTCCACTTCATCTCCTTCATCTAGTAAGTAAACATCTACCTTTTTCTAGTCTTTTAAACCCTAACTTTTGGGGGATTTCATTATGGGTAATTAGTTAGTAATTAGTATGGGTAAGAGGGGTAATTAAGAGGTAATAATAAGGGGTTTCGTAGTTTATCTTAGTATAGGATGTATTGTGATAGTTATTACGTGATTTGTATAGGATGAGACGGTTCCTTGAGACGGTTTCGGTCCGGATTCGAGTAGCTTAAAGAGATTGCCAAAAGGTAGGTTAATCCTACTCGGTTTCAATAATGTGGTATTGATGATGTTGATGTTGTAGTTAGTCTCAGAAAATTTGGAAATTTGCATTATAACATGTTTAGTGGTTAACTGCATCATTAAGAGAATGATTATGATAGGTTGGGTTATGTTTCATGTATTGGTTATTATTATATATGTGGATGAGGATGTGTTGTTATTGAGGAGACGTAAAACGGTTAGGAGACCGTCTTACGCTTGAGTCACCTCTTGGAGCTTCCCACTCCAAGAGGAATGTTCACATTAATGGCTTGAGTCACGGAGGGACTCGTGTAGTTGAGACACGACGTCTGGCAGGGGATCTGGTTGGCTTCCGGGCCCAGTATGTCTAAAAGTGTTTCGGTACCTTTTTGTGGTTGTTGGTATGTCTGGGCGTGTCCAGGTACCTGTGTGGTTATCGGTATGTATGGGCGTGTCCCGATACCACGGTAGCTGTTTGACAGAGCAGTCGTATACCTATCAAAAATAACCAACTGGCTCTAACTAATATAGCTAGGGAAGTCGGGTCGACCTCCACAGGGAGATGGGAAAATGTCAGCTTTAACTAAGTTCGTCACGGTAACCAATTTGGGGGTTTTAATTTGGTTATTCTAAACTAAAGATAAAAAGGCAAGAGAGTAAAGATTAAGCAAATAAGGGAGAAGCAGCTAAGACAGCCGGTTCACCGTGATCATTCAGTCAAGTAATCTAGGTCTCAGGTCAATGCAAATATGGTCTATGGGACAGCGAATATATCCTTTCGGTCTCAATTCGCCCTAAAGCACAAATAGCTTAGCTTTTACCCTCACTACGGTGCCCTAATGTTCACTACGAGTCTCACCCTTTCCAACCTTCCGGTCCAAGTCAAGGTTTACTACGATAAAATGCCTAATTGCGTCGACTCAATTAGACAGATATAATTGATAGTAGCGATTAACAACAAAGACTACACAAGCATAAAACCTAATGTGGCGATTACTATTCCTTCATAATCATGGATTCCCTAGTCTTAGCAAGAGGGAATTAGCTACACATCATTATCGAATCAACAACAATAATATATAGATAATAGGAATTGAACATGATAATAATAAACAAAAGAAATTCAAATAAGCAATCGCAGAGATAAGAGAAAAGAAAGAAGTATTAGCGATAAGATCAATTAAGAGTAAGAATTAAGAATTAAAAGGGAAAATAGTACCGATTACAAGTCCGGATTCGAGCAATAGAATAGAAAAGAGTAGAGGAAAAAGAAGCAGTGAGTCAAGATGAAGTCAGGAAGAGTTACGCAGTCTACTCCTTAAGGTAGCACACAAAATCTCCCCCTAAACCTAATCCAAAAGCCTAATTACAAAAGCCCATACGAAAATAGGCAGAAAAACATAATTACAGGGTAAAACCACTTGATCGAGTGGAATAGAACCGCTCGATCGAGTAGCTAAGCAACAAACCCTTCGATCGAGTGGAAATAAACCACTCGATCGAGTAACTCCTTATAATGCCTTCTCGATCGAGTAATATTTATACTCGATCGTGTGATCTTTATGATATAAAGCATTCGATCGACTAGAAAGATGGTCGATCGAGCTATTTTGGCACGTAAGGCACTACGACACCTTCCGAAATCAGCTCACGCGTCTTCAAAGTGATAGATTCTAAGCTCCGATTCCTTGTTCTCCATAAATGTATGCAAATGGGACGAGTTTGGGCTCGATTTATCTTCTTTTCGGTTTGAACCTGCAATTTACACAAGACAAACCAAAGTAGACTATTCGGGGGTATTTGTAGCTAAATGCCACGTAAAATATTACAGAAATGCGTGTAAAAATGGGGTAAAAACCTTATATAAAATACACGCATCAAATCTCCTCAAACCAAACCTTCGCTTATCCCCAAGCAAACTATGAATGCAACTAAGAATAAACAGTGGAACAGGACCAACGCATTAGCTACAAATCATCCGCCAAAACCAGTTTAATGCAACAACTAACAAAGTGGCAAATGATAAGTGCAAACGAATTAAATCAATGTCTCAAACTTTAATGAACCGTCGACCTTGCAAGACTCAAAGATATCAGACTCTCACGGGTCGCTCATCACTCAAATTTAGGCATAGGGTGAGTATATATGTGAAAGATAGAAAGAAGTAAAGACACTCACCTAACTCGACCTATAAGAACATGTATGCAGTTAACATGAATAAAGTCTCTACAACCGTACATATGCATTCCAACCAAACTAATGACCAAGACACATGCCGAGGACTTAAATTTAGGTAAGTAAGGTAATGGGTAAGAAGGGGCTAAAATGAATTTGGATATGTGGAGTTAATAGCCAAACTAGCAACACGGATCCAAGTTATGAAACTGCATCCCAACTTCGTACTCAATATAACAAAACAGAATGGTGCAAAATCGATGCACTCAACTCACAAAACACCATAAACTTTTCAACTCCCCATAAAATATAAACAAGACATGGGAGTGAAAATCATCTATACAACTTTTCATTTTTCGCATATGATTTTTCTTTCTTAATTTTCATTTTTCTTTTTCAATTCTTTTTTTTTCACAACATTTTCTTTCTTTTCATTCCCTTCGATTCTTCCACCAGCTTCTGAAATCAGATATATAACCAAACTGAAGTAAAGCATTCCAAACAGCTACTCATCACTAGCTTGGCTATGGTAGGCAAAATTATAAAATGTAGCTAATAGGGAAAAAAGGCAATTTGGCTATGTGAGGCTCATGGGTAGAATAAAATAAAGGGAACTGTCTCTCCTAACATGTGTCACCATCCACAGACCGAATGCATACAGGTAGTAAGAAGACTAGACTCATGCTTATGTAAATTGATGTTACATGCCTTGCAGAGAGTAGTACTCACATCCTAAATGAAACCGGTCATGAATGTCACCAGTTTATAAAGCTCTAACCTCAGAATACATAGTAGCTTGCCAATATATGAGTCAAGTCTATTCGTTCAGATAAGACAGAAACAAAAATTCGTAGATTATGCACATTATCATGCCGACTACATGTCAAGAATATGCACGGCAGAGGTAAGGATTCAATGTAGCGTCAAAGATCAAACGTTCCGACTCAAATTAAACGTGAAAATTTTTGAATTTTATGTGATTTTTGAATTTAAAAACGACAATGCATGCAGAAATAAATAAACGTGCAAGAGGAAATGCAAGAAAACATGAAGACACAGATATAGATGCATACCTTCCCAAACCAAACCGTGCAATGCCCTCATTGTACCAAAAATAGGGAAAGAAATGCAAACCAAGGAGAAAAGGATAATTGGAGTCGGAATACTTACAACACGTCATGAAGAGGGACCTCCCCAAACCGACCATGAACATGGGAGGTCATAGGTAGTCACACAGCAGCTCAACAGACGAAAACTAGCAGCTGGAAGACGGAATGGCTCGATCGAGTAAAATAGAACAACTCGATCGAGCGGTTTGGTGTCAAAAATGCTCGATCGAGTAAATATATCACTCGATCGAGTGATTGTGAATCTGCAGCTTGTCGATCGAGTATAATTGTTACTCGATCGAGTGATTATCAAAGTAAATGTGCTCGATTGAGTAGAAAAACTGCTCGATCGAGTTGCTGCACCTACAAAACACGTATAAGAATCATAGGAAATGTAGAGAAAGCATAGTTTGGCGTCTAAAGTTCAAAAAACAGCTAAATGAAAATAAAAAGGTTCCACAAAAATACAACAAAACAGTCCGGGTTTCCTCCCGAAAAGCGCAGGTTTAAGAGGTCCCGCACGACCTTTCTGGCATCAATTGACTGGCACTTCAAGCTCATCGAAGTACAAGACTTCAACACGATTATCTGCTTCATTTGCTTCGTGATAATGCATCACATATTGCCCATTCACCTTGAACCGGTTTCCTTCGGGACCTTCTAGCTCAACGGATCCAAATTTAGTAACAGCTGTCACCGTATAAGGACCACTCCTCCTGGACTTCAGCTTGCCAGGAAATAATCGCAGTCGGGCATTAAACAGCAACACCTTCTGCCCGACATGAAATTCCCAAGGTAGAATTCTTTTGTCATGCCATCTCTTCGTCTTTTCCTTGTAAATGCGCGAGCTATCATAGGCATTAAGCCTAAACTCTTCAAATTCATCTAGCTGCAAAAGACGATTCTAACCACATAACTTAGGATCAAAGTTAAGCTCACGAATTGCCCACCAAGCCTTACATTCCATTTCAACAAGTAAATGACATGATTTCCCATAAACTAACCGATAAGGTGATGCACCGATCGGTGTCTTAAAGGCAGTTCTGTAGGCCCATAATGTGTCTTCCAATTTAAGACTCCAGTCTTTCCGTGATTTAGAAACTACCTTAGACAAGATATCTTTAATCTTGCGATTAGAGACCTCAACCTGACCACTGGTTTGGGGATGATACCCTAAGCCACGCCAGTGTTGAACACCAACCTTAGACAGAATGGAAGTTAGTTTCTTTTCTTTAAAGTACATTCCCCCATCGCTAATGACGACCCTAGGGACACCAAATAGGGGAAATATGACCTTTTTGAACATCTTAATCACGGTCTTGGCATCACAATGGGGTGAGGCAATTGCCTCAACCCACTTCGACACATAATCGATAGCTACTAAAATGTACCTGTTACCTTTACTAGACGGGAACGGTCCTTGGAAATCAATGCCCCAGACATCGAAAACCTCAACCTCTAGGATACCATTTTGTGGCATCTCATATCTCTTTGAAATGTTCCCTGATCGTTGGCAGGCATCACAAACTAAAACAAAAGCCTTAGCATCAGCAAACCAAGAAGGCCAGTAAAAATCAGACTAAAGTACCTTAGCCACGGTGCGCGATGAACTGTGGTGACCACCATAGGGAGAGGAGTGACAGCCTTTCAGGACTACTTTGGTCTCCCACTGTGGAATACACCGTCTGTAGAGACCGTCTGCACATTCCTTAAACAAATAAGAATTATCCCAGAAATATTGCTTAGCGTTATACAGAAACACTTCCTCTGCTGATGAGAAAGGTCAGGCGGCAGCTTGCCACTGACAACGTAATTAGGTATATCTGCATACCAAGGTTCTTGGTTAACAATAGAAGACAATACGGTAAATAAAGAATCATCAGGAAAAGACTCATCAATAGGTAAAGAATCTTCCCCCTCTTGTCGCGACAGTCGCGACAGATGATCAGCTACAACGTTCTCAGCTCCTTTCTTATCTTTTATCTGCAAATCAAACTTCTGAAGAAGGAGTATCCATCTCAATAGCCGTGGTTTAGCCTCCTTCTTAGCAAGGAGGTGCCTTAGAGCTGCATGGTCAATAAAAACAGTAACTTCTGACCCAATCAAATAAGAACGAAATTTCTCTAAGGCATAAACTACAGCTAGCAGCTCTTTTTCAGTGGTGGTGTACTTCACTTGAGCCTCATCCAGAGTTCGGATCGCATAGTATATTGCATTTAAAGCTTTGTCTTTCCTTTGGACTAGCACCGCTCCTAGTGCATAGTCACTGGCATCACACATTATCTCGAACGGCAAATCCCAGTCGGGAGGCTGTATGATCGGCGCAGATACCAAAACCTGTTTTAACCTGTTAAAAGCAGAAAGACACTCGTCAGTAAATACAAAAGGGGCATCCTTAAGTAGCAGCTGTGTAAGTGGTTTAGCTATTTTTGAGAAATCCTTGATAAATCGGCGATAAAAGTCGGCGTGGCCAAGGAAACATCTCACTCCTTTAACATTAACAGGAGGAGGTAATTGCTGAATCACTTCCACTTTTACTTTATCAACTTCTATTCCCCTATCAAAAACTAAGTGCCCTAAGACAACTCCCTCGTTGACCATGAAATGGCACTTCTCCCAGTTAAGCACGAGATTAACCTCAATGCAGCGCTGCAACACTTTACCAAGGTTAGACAAACAGTTAGAAAAATCACTTCCATAAACACTAAAATCGTCCATGAAAACTTCCATAATAGACTCAATATACTCTGAAAATATCCCCATCATGCACCTTTGGAAGGTGGCTGGGGCATTACATAAACCAAAAGGCATCCTGCGATAAGCAAACAAGCCTTGAGGACAAGTAAAAGTAGTCTTAGCTTGATCATCTAGGTGAATAGGGATCTGAAAGAACCCTAAATACCCGTCTAAATAGCAGAAAAACTTATGAGAAGCTAACCTTTCTACCATCTGATCAATAAAGGGAAGGGGAAAGTGATCTTTCTTGGTGGCGGCATTCAGCTGTCTGTAATCTATACACATCCGCCAACCAGTCACTACTCTAGTAGGTATTAACTCATTTTTGTCATTCCTAACCACGGTAGTCCCTCCTTTCTTAGGGACCACCTGCACTGGACTCACCCACTTAGAATGTCCAACAGAATAGATAATACCTGCGTCGAGCAGCTTCATTACCTCAGCCATCACAACATCTTTCATCTTCTGATTCAGCCGGTGCTGACCCTGTCTGCAAGGTTTGTGATCTTCCTCCAGCTCTATCATGTGCATACAAATATCGAGACTAATCCCCTTGATATTGTTCAAGGAATAACCCAAAGCTTTCCCGTTTTTCTTAAGCACATCTAACAATGAAGTCAGCTGATTATTATCAAGCTTAGCACTAACAATGACTGGATATTTCTCAGTATCATTTAAGAAAACATATTTTAGATGAGAGGGAAGAGGCTTACGCTCAGGTACCTTTACCTCAATGGAGCAAAGGGTACTGATCATCTGTTCCACTTGCTCTCCCTCAGGTCGTTGAGTTCACGCTCATCTAAATCATCTTTAAGCAAATCCAACACATCGTCATCGTTATCTGGGTTATCTGCACACCCATCCTAAAGCATAAGAGCCTCTAGTGGGTCCTTTATAAAAGAACCCGACCAGAAGTCATAAATAGACTCGTCAATAATATCAACAGAATAACATGTGTCCTCTATCATTGGCCGGGCCAAAGTGCTAGGCAGACTGAAAGTAATCTCATCATTCCCTACTGCAAGAGTTAAACGCCCTTGTTTGACATCAATAATGGCCCCAGCTATACAAAGGAACGGTTTTTCTAATATAATTGGGGTCCGGGTGTCCTCAGCTATGTCTAGAACAATAAAATCTACTGGTATAAAAAACTTGCCTATTTTCACAGGCACGTCCTCTAAGACACCCAAGGGTCGCCTAACATATCTATCAGCCATCTGTAGGGTAATGTTTGTCAATTTAAGGTGACCCATATTCAATTTCTTGCAGATAGATAGGGACATGACACTGACACTGGCTCCTAAATCACAAAGAGCCTTATCAATTACCTCATTGCCTATAATACAGGTAATAGAGAAGCTACCCGGGTCCTTCATTTTAGGTGGCGCCTTATTTAAAAATAAATTACTAGACTCTTCCAAAAATGAAACGGTCTCAAATTCACTTAACTCTCTCTTACCCGTCACAATATCTTTCATGAATTTAGCGTAGGTAGGTACCTGGGTAATAAGTTCGGAAAAGGGACAGTTACCTGGAGGTTCTTGACAACGTCCACTAACTTACCGTACTGTCGCTCAACCTTTGCGTCCTTCAGACGACCTGGAAAGGGTACTCAGGTAGCAATGAGTGGACTTGCGACTTTCTCTTTACCTTTATTAGCACGTGACGTCTTCACAGCAGGGGAAGAAAACACGGTAGCGGAATTAGATGTCAAAATAGGATCTCCGCTGGTTCTGGCACTCGATCGAGCACTTTCCTCACTCCATTGAGTGAATTTATCTAGAGAACTCCTCGAACGAAGTGTTTGTCCCACTTGATCGAGCTCTTGTATTTCAGGCTTACTCGATCGACCACAATTTTCACTCGATCGAGTGACTTCTTCTGCCAGATCACTCGATCGAGAGGAATATATACTCGATCGACCATCTTTCATTTGGGCACCTCTCGATCGAGTAAGATTTTTACTCGATCGATCATCTGGATTGGATATTTCACTAGATCGAGTAGTATTTTCACTCGATCGAGTGCCTGGACAATATACAGCAGGGATATCGTCCGTAAACTCGTCTAGCTCTTCTTCCGGGGCATTATCAGCTGTCACAACCCCGTCTTTTGGCATTTTTGGCCCCTCATAAGCGCGGCCACTTTGGAGATTGATGGCGTTGACTGGGTCAGACATCGGTGGATGGTTAGCTTGGTCTTTCGCAAGTGTTAACTGCGCGACTTGTTCTCTTAACTCCACAATAACGGTATCATCCTTGTTGCATTTCTCCCCAAACTGTTATGCTAAGTTCAAAACCAAGGATTTCAGTTCGGCAATCTCCCCATTTGTAGAAGGGGGGTCTGGCTGCGGCATTGGTGTAGAAGGAGTAGAAACATTTGTCATTTCTTCATATAATTGAGAAAAAGGAACTCATTGCTTGTATTTTTGGTAAGCAATGACGCGCTCTATTCTCGCCATACAACCAATGGGGTCATGCCCCTCCATGCCACATCTACCGCATATCTCCACATGCTCAGTAATTGCACAAACTTGTGCATGCTCACCCATAGCCTCCGTAATCTCCACATTACCTAGACTTTTTCTAGGACTCTCCACTTCAGCTGCTACCAACTCGTTAACTTGCCCACTTCCTCGGGGATTTCCATATTCGGCAACATGTATGGCCATCTCCTCAATAAGACGCCACCCTTGATCATCCTCCACGTTTTTCGCGAATCTCCCCTTAGCTACACTATCCAGGATAGCTCTCTGGTTTCGATATAACCCGTTGTAGAATTGGGTACATAAGAACCAGCGCTTGAAACCGTGATGAGGCACAGAACGGACGAGCTTCTTGAACCTAGTCCAAGCCCCATTCAAGTCTTCGGTGGGCAATTGCTCAAATGAAGTAATCTGAGCTCTCAACGCATTAGTGCGCTGTGGCGGAAAATATCGCCTATAAAAGGCCAAGGCAAGGGAATTCCAGTCAGTTACACCGGCTGCTTCCCTGTCTAAATCCCTCAACCATTCCCGGGCATCATCAGCTAAAGAGAAGGGAAAGAGAACTCCCTTCACTCTATCTTGTGTCACCCCAGCAGCAAGAGGAATGGTAGAGCAATACTCAGAAATAACTCTATGTGCCCTCGCACGGATCTTATTCAGTACCCCAAAGAGATTTCCCTCGACCAGCTGTATGTAGGATGGGTGGATTCCAAAAGTTCCCGATTCAGTAGTGGGTAGTAAGAAACCTTTTGGAAGGGAATTCACGTTAGGCTCTGAATGGCTGGCTATATTCGGCATCCTGGAAGATAGAGTTTACGACTTAAGCAGGTATGATAATGTTCTCTTTCTAGAACAGATATCCTGCAAACTAATCAAAAACTTTGCAAAAATGAGATCAGTCTCAAGGAATAAATTCCTTGAGACGTAAGACAAACTTAAATAAAGCAACAAAGTTACGCCAACTCCCCGGCAACGGCGCCAAAATTTGACAGAGCAGTCGTATACCTATCAAAAATAACCAACTGACTCTAACTAATATAGCTAGGGAATTCGGGTCGATCTCCACAGGGAGATGGGAAAATGTCAGCTTTAACTAAGTTCGTCACGGTAACCAATTTGGGGGTTTTAATTTAGTTGTTCTAAACTAAAGAGAAAAAGGCAAGAGAGTAAAGATTAAGCAAATAAGGGAGAAGCAGCTAAGACAGTCGGTTCACCATGATCATTCAGTCAAGCAATCTAGGTCTCAGGTCAATGCAAATATGGTCTATAGGGCAGTGAATATCTCCTTCCGGTCTCAATTCGCCCTAAAGCAGAAATAACTTAGCTTTTGCCCTCACTACGGTGCCATAATGTTCGCTTTGAATCTCACCCTTTCCAACCTTCCGGTCCAAGTCAAGGTTTACTACGATAAAATGCCTAATTGCGTCGACTCAATGAGACAGATATAATTGGTAGTAGCGATTAACAACAAAGACTACGCAAGCATAAAACCTAATGTGGCGATTACTATTCCTTCATAATCATGGATTCCCTAGTCTTAGCAAGAGGGAATTAGCTACACATCATTATCGAATCAACAACAATAATATATAGATAATAGGAATTGAACATGATAATAATAAACAAAAAGAATTCAAATAAGCAATCGCAGAGATAAGAGAAAAGAAAGAAGTATTAGCGATAAGATCAATTAAGAGTAAGAATTAAGAATTAAAAGGGAAAATAGTACCGATCACAAGTCCGAATTCGAGCAATAGAATAGAAAAGAGTAGAGGAAAAAGAAGCAGTGAGTCAAGATGAAGTCAGGAAGAGTTACGCAGTCTACTCCTTAAGGTAGC
Source organism: Silene latifolia (assembly GCF_048544455.1). Classification (NCBI taxonomy): domain Eukaryota; kingdom Viridiplantae; phylum Streptophyta; class Magnoliopsida; order Caryophyllales; family Caryophyllaceae; genus Silene; species Silene latifolia. Next base: position 72,403,674 of record NC_133532.1, on the reverse strand, counting down.
ACACGAAATCTCCCCCTAAACCTAATCCAAAAGCCTAATTACAAAAGCCTATACGAAAATTGGCGGAAAAACATAATTACAGGGTAAAACCACTGGATCGAGTGGAATAGAACCGCTCGATCGAGTAGCTAAGCAACAAACCCTACGATCGAGTGGAAATAAACCACTCGATCGAGTAAATCCTTATAATGCCTTCTCGATCGAGTAATATTTATGCTCGATCGTGTGATCTTTATGATATAAAGCATTCAATCGACTAGAAAGATGGTCGATCGAGCTATTTTGGCACGTTAGGCACTACGACACCTTCCGAAATCAGCTCACGCGTCTTCAAAGTGATAGATTCTAAGCTCCGATTCGTTGTTCTCCCTAAATGTATGCAAATGGGACGAGTTTGGGCTCGATTTATCTTCTTTTCGGTTTGAACCTGCAATTTACACAAGAAAAACCAAAGTAGACTATTCGGGGGTATTTGTAGCTAAATGCCACGTAAAATATTACAGAAATGCGTGTAAAGGGTAAAAACCTTATATAAAATACACCCATCACTGTCGTTGTTTGATAGCGGTTCATTCATGTTATTGTCATGATGCATACTCACACACTTTGACTCGTGTGACACTTTATTTATTTATTGAAACTTACGTTTATGTGTCTGTGTAATTGTGACCTATTTTCAGGATGGCCTGTGTTGATCCATATGATATTTTCGATCATATGGGTAGCAGGTTGAGTACAAGTTTGCTTGTTAACGTGATCGGGATTTGGGCCGCGCCTTGGACTCGGAGTCGAGTAGTGTAGCATAGATGACATATTCATAGACGAGTTGTATTTTATTTATTCATTAGTTTATGTTTGTAATTACTAAACTTGTCATTTATTTAATAAAGTTTCTTAATTGTAATTCTGATTTCACTGCCTCGGGAAACCGAGACGGTAACATTTCCTCATTACCTTGGCCGGGTAAGAAGGGGGTGTTACAAAGTGGTATCAGAGAGACGATTTTGGAACCTAAACCAATGAACCAAAATGAACGTAGTTGTGTCTAATAAAATGAACCCGACATGACTACAATAGAAGATGGGTTTTGGATGAGCAGGGACCCTCATATTAAAACGAGTGCTTAATGTCTCGGTTATTCACTACGTGGGTGGTTAAGAGTATGGGTGAACGCTATATGGAAAGTTGTATGGTTACATGAATGTGTGAATGTGTATAGAAGTTGAATGCTTGGATTAATGTGAATAGCATGCGCGAGAATGCCTAAAATGTGTTGGTATACGGATAATGATTTCATTCTTTGCATTATATTGTGTGTTAATTGAATGCCTATTAGTGTTATCGATCATGCATTATTAGTAATGGATGTTGGTAGGGTGGCTACTAGTACTACGAAAGTGTACCAAAGATGGTAAGTAGGATGACGTTTGGACTAACTCAGGTGAGTCACCGATAGCCGGTGAACTCCCAAAACTTCTCTTTATATTGCAGGCACTACATCATTTTAATCTGACTCAAAATTTCAAGTCATAAGCAGTCACTCTAACGAGTACAAGTCCACACTCGGCCGAGTACAGTGCACTCGACCGAGTGGACCTTGAAACTCGACCGAGTGGACCAAATTCCAGAAGCTGGAAACAATCTGTAAAATAGGCCACTCGGCCGAGTGAACTCGGCCACTCGACCGAGTGAAAGTTCACTCGAACGAGTAAACTCGCCACTCGACCGAGTGGAGTTGGGCTGGGAATTACACGGGTTCAACCCCATTTATTCACTTCTTACCTACTTCATTCTTTCATTTCATCTCACAACAACCACTCCAAAACTCACTAAAAATTATTTTAGCAATTCCATTCTACTTCTTTGGTGCTTAGAATCAAGATTATTGCTTCATTTCACCTCTTTAATTCTCACCATTTCAACAACGTAAGTGATTATCATTCTCCTAATTTTCCCCAAATAGATTTCCTTAAGATCTACAGTAATTCACTCAAGTTTTATGAATTGTTGGCATACTTTGGTTCAATTGATGTTAGAACTTAGCATTCTACATCATTATTGTTGTTAAAAATCAAATTTTTATGACAAATATTTGTCACCATTAAGGTACCCGAAATTGCTTAACAATGAACTTATATGTGGATTTTGGTGTTTGTTATTCTGTCTTATTGGACAATAAAGGCTTAACCTTTGTTGTTATGGATGGATCTTGTTTCGTCTTAAAAATTGCGTCTTAAAATTTCGAATTTTAGACAAGTCATGCCCTAATTTTGATTTTTCATGAGTAAAACTTGGTTTAATTGCTTTATATGGCTACTATCCCAATTGGTAATGTGGTATATGGTCTCAAAAAGAAATATTCAGTCTTGAAATTTGGGCGAAACTCTTGAAAACTTCCTAAGTAGCCATGAACAACTTTGATTTCCGTCTTAAAAATGGTTTAAGAGTGTTTTTTTTATGGTCAAATGTGAGCTTTTTGTATTACTTGAAATGATCACTTTTACATAGATTCATTACACTACTCTTGATCAAATTAACCAGACTACCAAAATCCTTACATTAAAATGTCTAACTTATGCAACCAGAGTTTGTCATTTGATGATACTGCTCCAGTAACCTTCAACTTAATGCGAGCATGTATCAATCTCTTAAGCTCCTGCACAATCCTCTCATGCCTAGTAATTTGATGCTCAATCATGCAGGTGTTCCTCTCAAGCCATAAAGTATACCAAAATGTTGCAATGACCATCCTGTATATCTTCAGATGTAACTCAGAATGACCCACACAGTTAGTGTTGAGTTGAATTTGTAGCCAACTCTCCAGTTGTGTCTTAATCTGCAATCCATAACTGCATCCATCAAAGTGATGCTGATGAATTTCAACTCCATTTTCACATAACACACATTCATTCCTCTCACAAATCTTCAATCTGAACAACTTTTCACTCGTATTCAAAGCCTCATGATGAATCAACCAGCTGATGATAGAATGTTTAGGTACACACCATGCATGATACCATCGTTTTAGTATCAAAAATAAATACCTAAGTACTACTAACAGAATTCAGCGGCAAGTAGGGTAGACCTCCACAGGGAGGCGGTCACTATCTACTTGTTAATTCAGGTCTATCTACGGTCACAATTTAGGGGTTTGAATGTTGTTACTAAACTAATGAAGGCAAGGCAAGGGATGAAAGAAGAGAGAAATCAAATAGAGAGGAAGATGCCAGGATATCGGGTTATCATGATAGATCCACAAGTCAGCTAAAGGTAGGTCATTCGATCTAATGTGAGAAGGGTAAAGGAAAGGTCCTTCCGGTCTGCTATCCGTCCTAAAATACAACTAGCTTAGTGGTCGGACTCTCGAGGAGGTTTAGTTTTCGGTACTTGTCGTTAGGAGCACCTAGACCAAAACACAATTTATAACTTCACAAACAACTCTACAATTAGTGTGGACAAGGCCCTCGGGAACTGCGTCCGCGGGATCCACACTAGGCATAATCGACTCGAGGTTCCTTCGAATCGAATTAAGACAAATTAGAGTCGCCACCAAGTTTTATGGGAACTTGGAACCGTTCAAGTCAACTTTACACCTTTCATCGAAAAGCATAAAGCCAATCGACTACAAGTGATTAAAGATAAAGACTAGTACCCTATATCACTCGATTTGAATGACTCTCGTAATCCAATGGTATTTAGACGGATCCACAAACCATAGATCTTGAGTAAGGGTGAGGGTACGTGTTAGGAAGCCCATAAGGACACCTAACCCCGCCCGTCAATAACGGCCTCTACTAAGTCAAGTGTCGGATTTCAAACAAGGTCATAGCTACTACGATATATTATATGCAAACATCGTTTTAAAACCCTAACATGTGAAGTTTCTATGTCGATTTAGATGCAACTAAACTAACTTTGTCAAAGTTGTAATTTAGCATGTGGGTTGATTGATCTAACAACATACAAAGCAAGCAAGGCTTAAGGGGAATGGGGGAGCCGTTGGGATCTATCCTATTACAACCCAGGCATTTCATGCCGACACAGCGAGAAATTAAAGATACAACTCGATCTAAAATACAACGCTATACACAAAACCATACACGACACATTACACGGCCAATTCAGCCTAGGGAAACGTGCATGAGGGGGGTGGCCCACGGCTTACATGACTCACGGCCTTGGGTCACTCCTCGTAATGCGTGCTTTCGCTTAATCTTATCGAATTAGACATTGGGTCACACACCAAAGCATGCATTAGCATAAATCGGGCCATGTTGCTTTAAACAACATGCGATTTACTACGCTCTTACATGCATTGGGGCACAACCATCTAACCAAACAAGACTAAGGTTTTTGAAGAAGTTTTGACTCGATAAAAGTAAAACAAACTTGAAAATTACAACTCGATGAACAAACTATAAATTACAAACTACGAAACGACAAAGAACAAATGATATAAAACAAACGAAACAAGAAGAGGCACGGCCACCCTCACGGCCTAAAGCCACGTCCACCCTAGTTCCTAGGTTAGATTCATTAGTTAGATATATTTGCGAAGCGATGCGGGATGTACATTAGAAAACGATGATAAAAGAGGTCAGAAAGCTTTGCTTAAAACCGGGTGCTCTACACGGCCTAAAGGGTCGAATTAGGTCAAGTTTGCTAATTAATTTAACTCATCGAGTGTTAATAAGAAGGTGCTAATCACGCACTCTTATACTAGCAAGAAACCACGTGAAAAGAGAGATGCATTCAATTAGATTAGAGAATTGTTGATCGATTTTAATGCTTATGTCGAAGCCACCTAACATGTCTAATTAGGTTATTAAATTGATCTAATGTCATCTAAATGAGTCATATGTTAACAATCAGAGGTCGAACTAACATACAACGGGTCCTAGGTAGGTCGAATTGCTCGAAACAAACGAAGGGTCAAAAACGAGGAACGAAGTTAGAATTCGTTTTATTAATGCCCTGCCTTGAACACGAGGATATGTAAATGAGACGGGGTGTACGACCGACCGATGTGGCGGATTTCTTTCCCATCTCAAGTCAACGCGGGTGTTCGTGGTGGTACTTTAACTCATACTCGGACTAAACTAGTTTCATAGTTAACGAAAACAAACGATAAACAAAGTAAAACGAACTATAAAAAAAACAAACATAAAAAAAGAACGAAATAAAAGGGAGAAAAGGAGGATTTGATGCACCCCCAACCTACATGTATCGTTGACACCGTCTTGGGTCGTAATCGATGGTATATTTTATCTCGAGAGGCCGTCGTCGACGAAGGAACAAAGTAACAAACACGTTTTTTTGCAAATCTGGACAGCAACTTTCAAACTGCGATTTCTCACTCGTTTCACGGTGAAAATTAGATTTAAAAGATGTTTTCGAAACTAGAAAGAGAGGAGAACAGAGATCTTAAAACAATCCCTGCTCGTTTTGAGTTATTGGGCACGAAAAACGAGCACAAACAGAACTGGACAGACAGGAAAAGCCGCGAAAACAGAGTGTATAACACTCTGTTTTTCGAGGGGATTCGTGTACTCTCAAGGGCAATTTGGCTCGTAAATCTTTGTCTAAGATGCAGGTGGATGTTGTATGGTTAATTTGGAACAAGAAACTCGAATTTTAATGGAGGTTTGATGGTTGAACGAACGGTTTCAAAGAGGACACACAAACTGATTCTCAGTTTGTAAGTCGGTTTTGTCGAGGGCTTTTGAGTGGGAATTAGGGTTTGTTCCTGGAGTTTAAAGCTTTTGAATGACGGTAGTATGTATGGAGAACTAATAGGAATGAATGTATGGTGAAGGGGGGGGGGGGTATTTATAAGGAGTTAAAGTAGGGTAAAAGGGAGCCATAAGCAGTCGGGCTCGGTTTGCATAGCTGCTGCCCATCAGCTATTCGTGGGGTTTTTTAGGGTTTGTATGGGGGGTTTTCTTGGTGGTTAAGCTAGGGTAATATGGGTAGGATACTAGGGTATGGGTTAGGGTTAATGGGCACGGGTTTTCGTGCTGTTTGGAGCGGGTTTTGGGCTCGGGATTTGGTACGCAAAACAGGGGGCTGCTCGTGTTTTTTGCGGGCTGTTGGGGGGTGTTTGGGACGGGATTTGGGCCGTGGTTATGGGGTTCGAACTGGGGTTGGATGGGTAGAGGCTTAGGTTGGTTAGTGTACTCGAGATTCGTGCCAACTCGTAAAGAAAACGGGCTCAAAAACCGAGCTATAATCGAGCTCCAAAACGCGTGGTTAAAACGAGTTTTTCGATTTTTAAATCGATTTTTCAAATTGATTAACACATTAAAATAAATGATTTTTCAAATCAAAAACACTCATAAAATGATTTTTCAAATCAATTATTTATTTTATTTTCAATAAAATAAACTTGAGAAAATAAATTCAAAATAAAATAAAATGAATATACCTTAAAAAAGCTTTAATTTAAATATCATTTAAATTAATAAAATACTTCATCGACGACGCCCATTCTACATCGTAAAACGAGCTCCAAATAATGACAATGACAACTAAAGAATACATGTGTCCTATCATCATCGGGTGTTTGTCGGGTTCTCTATAAATTCCAATATCGACGGATACGGGTATCTACAGAGCCCCCACTTTGACTGAGACTTGGACAAGGCGAAAGTCAAAGTATACCCCAGGTCCCTTTCGACCTGAGGATTCTGCGGGTCGTTTATAGACCATTAGACTTGCGTATATAAGCTCGCCAGCCATAAGAAGAGATCATACCTGAAACTTTGTTGGGGATTGACTCTTGCTTTTGTTGTGTCGAATTATCATCGTTGGTCGTCGACCCATAAATTGCATATATGGTGGATTGAGCCTTATCCTTAGGCGCCTACGTATCCGTTTCTGACGGAATCAAACCCGCGTCGTAGTTCGGCAAATCGCGACACATGCCCAAAGTTTATCATCTGCTGGCATTTGTCCAAAATTCATCATCTGTTGACATTTGCCCAAAATTTATCATCTGCTGGCGCTTGTCCGAATGGGACGGGACTTTCCGAGGAGGTTGCCGCCGCTTTCATCATTTGCTTTCAGCTACGTAATTCTTCCATTTTGTACTCTTGTATTGAATTGAATTCTTGGTGGATATCATCCTTTACATCTTGATAATGGTCTCTGAAGCCAACGGCCTCAGAGCCCCCAGTTTGTGATGGCTCTAAAGTCGAAGACTTTAGAGCCCCCAGTTGAAGCATATCCTGCTACATTTGAAACACAACAACGTATTAGCAATAATCATCACATAAGCACATTTGGATCATCGATCTTAAAATTAGATTATTTGAAAGGTTGGGTCATCGGCCCGAAAATTGAATTTAAAAATTTTGAATAATTGGGCCATCGACCCGAAGTTTAAATTTGACATCACTTGGTATGTTGGGCCATCGACCCTTCAAAAATTGAATTTGAAAATTATGACTGATTGGGCCATCGACCCGCAAAGATTCTACTACTTGGATCATCTATCCACCATTCGCAAATTTTGGAATTTTGGAATTTTGAAATTTTGAAATTTTGAAATCGAACCTTGATGGGTGAGCATGAAATATGACACAGACACTCTGTATGACCCGTAAATAACGTGGGCGTAGCCCGCTACCGTAAAACAAAAAAGGAAAATAAAACCGTAAGTGTGCACGAGTTCAAATTCAATTATTGACTTGTTGGTGGTTAGAAATGTAAATTGGCCGTTCCGGCGCCAAAAGATGGCAAATGGAAATCACAAGGTCGTCGACTTGGGATGTAGATATCGTATGTCATGGGCGTGCTCCCGAGGGCACACGGGAATCAAGATCACTTGGCATTGACAAGGTGGATTAAAATCACAGAGCAACAACGTTGGCTTCGCCCGACACTAAACACAGACTGATCTTATGAAAGCGCTTAGACATCACACATCACTCTTGTTGGGAACATTCTGTCACTCTTCTTCTCGCCTCCTTTCTTTTCAGCGAGTTTTCATCATTTCTTGCCACCCCCTTCTTTCTTTTCAGCGGGCTTTTACTATTTTTCTTCCACGCCTTCTTTCTTTTCAGCGGGTTTTTCATATTTTCTGTTCCCAACACAAACCCACATCTATGTGACTCAGCATCTTTGCCTAAACCATTAGATAAAGCTCATTCTGAGACTCGATACTATTCATCTGAACCTATATCCTTATCCTAGCCTACATCGAGTGCTAAGACCGACTCAAACAAAGGTGGCTTCATTTGGACTTGGTTAAGACCCGTAAGAAACCGACAAGATGACAACTTGGTTGATGAGTGGATTGAATCCCTTATTCTGAAGGACTGCCTACGTATTCGCGTGGAGCGAAATCAAATCCGACGTAGTTCGATCAAGGTGCATAAACATGGCATTTTGATTGTGTGTACACACTCAAAGGTTTCACCTAAGGTATCATGTCGTATCCCATTCTAGCCTATAAGGTACCGTTGTATCCCGTGTCTAGGGTTGGTACAAAAGGTTTGGATCTTTTGGGATGTGGAGCTTGGTAATAACAAGTTGGAATGGTTAACCATCATTCTGAAGGTTTGTTTTGTGGTGCTAAGGCCAAGGGCTATGGCTGCTGATGTGGTTGGAATGGGTGTCTCGGGTTTGATGAACCACGAGTGCAAATGGGTTGAAAAACGATGTGGGTTCAAATTTCCATGTCTGGACCCTAAAGGCTGGGTGTAACAACACAAGCGGAATGATTCTCAAAATTCCCGACTATCCCCTTGAATCGTCTCTCGGGAAGGACTTAGGGGTAAAGAGGTTATTACTTAAGCTTTTGGGCTTCGCCCATTGAACCTCAACTATGGGTACTTGACTTGAATTCTGGCTTCCGTTACTTCGACATTCGACCAAAAGCGTTCTGCAATGACTTCAACATCTTTTTTTCTTTTTTCCTTTTTCTTTCATCACTTTTCATTTTTTTCATTTTTCCAATTTTTTCCTTTTCTCATTTTTTCATTCTTTTTCATCTTTTTTCTCTCTTGGAAAATGATCTTCTATTCATCCTCTTAGTCATAAATGGATACACCTTGAAAACTGGGCTTCGCCAACTAATTTGGGTAAGAACTAACAATTCCTTGTTAGAACGGGTTGATATCTTCTCTCTTCGAGATGGGATGATTTTGTTGGGGAAAAGGCTTGCCTTCCATCATCGATAGGGGAAACAAGGAGCTAGTCCGGGTTTTGTTGGAGCTTGTGTCCTCCAGTTAGTGCGGATAACGTCATTGCACATGCACTTGTACGGACAAGTGGGAGCTTGTTGGGGTTGGTGTCCTTAACAGTTAGTGCAAGGACTCATAAACCTCTAAAAGGATCAAAGGGCATACTTTTGGTATTATTATCAGTTGATCCACGTTTATCAATAATGGTTGGCTTGCTAGATAAGTTTGACGTTATTGTCATACAGATGGCGGTGATCAACTGGTCCCTAAAAGTCACACCTATAGGATACGTTCGAGAGATGTGACAGTATGAAAATACAGTCATGTAGATGCCAAATTTGACTAACCAGTTAGTCCAAGTTATTTGACTAGTAATTAGTCAAAATGTGATGTTGAGATATTATATTTAATACGGATTAAATATCATGGGCTAAGGCGAATTAACCAGTTAATTCGTAAAATTAAATATAAGCGATTTATATTTAACTAATGTATATTGAATATAATTATACAATATTGTCTTTGTCGGACATGCATTAATAATTCAACTAATCCGTCTTATTAGTTGATGTTTTAATAGCCGATAACCGATGACGATTTATAATAAAAACCGCGTCATATACATTTTAGCGAATGGGGTTGGTTCAATCGGATCACGAGTTAAATGAGGAGAAAGTGGAAAGCCCACTCCCTCCTCTCATGACCCGCGGACCGAGGCAACAAAAGGAGAGGCTCCCTCTCCTTTTGACCTAGCGATTTTCATTTACGTAAAAACTAGGGTTTTGGAGACCAAGCTTTCTCGAAACCGAGATCTCACATCTCGAGAAAAACTCACATCAGTTCTCCCAATATTGCAAGGCAATCGGAGAACACCATCTAGCACAAGGGCATATCTCGGACAAGTCTTGGGTGCAACAATTAGGAGGGAATCTCGTTTGATTTCTGTTCTTTACGCCGTGCATCAAAGGACCCGAGGTTGATTCTTTATACTTATCGTTTCATTGCTGTATTTACATTTTATGACAATAATTCACATGCTAAATTTACGTTATAGTCCTAAATTTAGAGGGTCTTATACGGATATTACCCTACAAGTGGTATCAGAGCGAGGCCACGTAAATTTTCATTGTGATTTTTCATAAAACCGATTTTGAAACGATTGTTTTGTCTCGAATTCCGTGCCATGTATACACGGCTGATTCGGTTTTTGTTCTTGTTGAAACCGTGACATGTTTTACACGGTTTTATCATCTTGTTTTCGATTTGTTTTTATGCATATTGTTGTTTTATACAGAGATTATAACAATATGTCATGTTTTGTCAATTGTCAAATTTGTCTTGATGCGTTTTTGATAAAAATTGAAATTGATTTTGTCTCGACAAACTGTTTTCACGAGGGTCTAGGTTTTCCAGAAATTTTGTACTCGATCGAGCAAGTTTTTAATCGATCGAGTGGTTTTTCTGTCATGTTTTTACTCGATCGAGTCCTTGCAGTACTCAATCGACCTCTGTTTAAAACCCTACTGCTCGATCGAGAAGTCCTCGTACTCGATCGAGCAGATTTGCTGATAAAGGTACTCGATCGACCACCAGTTTAGTCGATCGAGCACTTTCTGTTTATAACCCTCTCAATCGACTTGCATTTCATCGATCGAGCCCTTTTGTTCCTCGATCGAGCACTTATGTCCCTGGATCGAGGGATTTTTGTTCTGGCAGCTTTGAAAATTTTTTCTTTTTGTTTTAAATTTTCTTTTGGCCATAATATGTACTTTATACGGATATTGTACACTCGCTATGATTGTGAAACGGTTCACACACGTACCATTAAGTTATTTTAACGTGTATTTAAAGTAACGGACTGTATTAGATTAAAATTAAATTGATAGAAGCGGTTTTATCACATGAATTTTAATCATTAAAAGGTGGTTTGGATAAATTTCACATAATTACGGAATTATGTCACGAATGAATTTGTTTTTAGTTGATGCATTTATTTATCGTTTTGTTGAATGCCTTGAATGCCTTTTATTACGTATTTATTTATTTTTGCAATCAGTTGTAACTTAGTGTGGCCTTAGTAGAACGTGTTACCGTAATGATGGAACACGGTCTTGGTTGTATTTTGAGATCTCGTATCTCCGTTTTGGATTTTTCACTTGTAATTACAGTTTTTATTAGATTGTAATTAGGTTTATATTTTGTAATTTTAATTGTAATTTTTGAGAAGACCAAAGATGGAGACCGGATGCTCACTCCCGCTACTTGGATCAAGATGGAACATCAAGACAAGCTTCTCGGGTCCAACGGTGGATTCCAAAGTTGTTTTATGTTTTATTTTACTAGGATAGGCCACACTAGGAAATTTTATTTACGTATTGCATTCAATTATGTATTTTATCGTAACGATAGTATGCATCATTTTCCGCCTAAAAACCAAACCACCTAATAATTGCATGAAAACTGACACATATAGAGGTCACGAGTTAGTTTTCTTTGACATTCGTATGTCACACGTTTTTAAGCCATCACCCAAATTAATTCATTCACGCAGACGCTAGTTATTCGTTCACTTAATATGAATTATAATTTAGTTGATGGGATCTTCCTCGTATAAACAAAAATTGAGAACGGTCTTTATAGGTCAAACTCCAATGAGTCCCTTCTTCGTCGGTAGGCATAATATGACCCCTTCTACGTCGGGTAAGTTGGAACCGATTGACCTATTTTATCTCAACACTATGGTCACTCGTACGATCCTGTGACTATGGTGGACTATAGATAGGATTTACGGAAATCTATCGACCAAGAGTTCTTCCGGAAGAATTAGCTAAACAGTTGGCTTATCAATTTACAGAAATTGAGTCTTGGGATCACTTGTATCATTCTTGAGGGAGATCAATTATGCAAGTGCGAGAGTCTACATGTTTAAAATGAATTTTAAAATAGACTTAAATCACCTCGATGAGTTGCTTATTTCGTTTTTGTTTTTCTTTCTTTTTCAGTGTAGATCACGAACTGTTAAACTGCTAATAAACAAATGGCTGGTTCTACTGATAACCCAATGCCAAGTGCCACATTGGACCGTGAGTCCTGGCTTCGGATCTTCACGAATCAGATGAATCACCCACTCGACCAAGAATGATGGATCAAACTTCGCGGACGGGAGGCGGCATTACGGAATGCTCGCCGCTGGCACGACGGAAGCTCAAATATCTATTAGAGCCCATCCCGGCAAAACCCAGGTCCCACGGCTAGAGTCTGAAATCACCAAGTTTAATGATTTCGTATGGAAGCGGTGCGATTAAAAACGTACTCATTTTTGCAATGGAACCCAATTTGCAGAAACGCTTCATAGCCCATGGTGCGAACAAGATTTTCACCACGCTCACTAAGGAATTCTCGAAAGCACCGAGAATCGTGACCTATGAGCATACCACTCGCTTCTTTGATGCGAGACTCCAGAAGGGCCAACCGGTTAGCCCACACATTCTCAAAGATGATTGAGAATGTCGAGAAGTCGGAGACCTTTGATTGTAAGATCAGCGAGAACATTGTGATCGACCGCATACTTCACTCACTCCACGATGGTTATTCGCAATTTAGAGCGAATTACTATATGAATGATTTGAAGAAAACTCCGCATGAACTGCACTCCCTCCTCGTACAGACCGAGAAGGACATGAAGTTCAGTGGGAGCATGAAACAGGATGTTCTCGTTGTGTCAAATAAAGGGAAGGGTAAGGGCAAAGCTCGAGGCAAACCTAGCAGAGGTAAGGCGAAGTTCAAGAAGTCGGGTTCGAGTAAGAGGGGCCAGTGAGTCGAGCACCTCATCAGGCGTGACAAAGAGCAAGAATGAAAACATGGAATGCCATCATTGCCACAAGACTGGGCATTGGAGACGCACATGTCCTGTTTATCATGAGGACTTAAAGGCAGGTCGTGTTAAACCTGTTGGTATGTCTTCCTCTTCATCTACTTTTATTCATATGATTGAGATTAACCACGCAAGTTACGGAACTTGGGTACTTGATAATCGGTTGTGGTTCTCATCTCGTGTAATCATGTGCGGTGCTCAAACATCGAACCCCTCGTAAAGGGTGAGGTGGACTGCGTGTTGGGAATGGAGCAAGAGTGGCGCCATCTCAAAGGGGACATATGTGATCCACTTCCTAGCGGATTTGAGTTGTCATTATATGATGCTATTATGTACCTAGTCTTTCGAAAAACATTATTTCGGTTTACGCACTTGATAAACTTGGTTTTTCATTTGTAATAGAAAATAATACTTGCATTTTCTCATTACACGATATGATTTACTGAAAGCGCCTCCATGAACGGAATTTATGTTTTAGATCAGACCACGGAAATATTACACGTAATGAATAAAAAGTTAAAGGTTGGTGACAAAGATCAAACGTATCTATGGCACTGCCGTATGGGACACATTAATGAGAAACGCGTAAAACAGCTCATCAAACATGGAGCTATCTCGGCCTTTGATTTTCAATCATTTGGCACGTGTGAATCATGTCTCATCGGTAAGATGACTCGTATTTCCTTCAAAGGTGTTGGAATGCGCGCTGCTGACCTATTAGGGCTCATACACACGGATGTATGTGGTCCTATGTCAATTACCGCGCGAGAAGGCTATAGGTATTTCATCACTTTCACGGATGATTTAAGTAGATATGGCTATGTCTACTTAATGAAGCACAAAAGTGAATCCTTTGAGAAATTCAAGGAATACCAGAATAGGGTACAGAACCTATTGGGTAGAAAGATTAAAACACTACGTTCAGATCGTGGTGGCGAGTATCTTTCTCACGAGTTTGATCAACACCTAAAGGACTGTGGGATTGCCCTACAGTTAAGTCCACCTGGAACACCTCAGCTGAATGGTGTGTCCGAACGGAGAAATCGAACACTACTTGATATGGTTCGATCCATGATGAGTCACACCGTGTTGCCTGACTCATTGTGGGGTTATGCTCTTCTGTCAGCTGCTCTAATACTTAACCAAGTCCGTCTAAAGTCATGTGACAAGACTCCATATGAACTATGGAAGGGAACGGTTCCTAACTTGTCCTTTATACGGGTTTGGGGCTGCGAGGCTTATGTCAAGTGGAGACACGAGGATAAGCTCGGCCCGCGATCGGTCAAGACATACTTTATAGGTTATCCTAAAGGAACGCTTGGTCATTACTTCTATTCGCCAACCGAACAACGCGTTTTTGTTGCGGCTAGTGCGACATTCTTAGAGAAGGAATTTCTCGAGAATGCAAAGAGTGATAGAACCTTCGACTGTCGGAGATTCCAAACCAAACACCGAGCAACCATTGGAGGAACTGTTCCTTCAATCCCGACGCGTGAATATTCCCGAGGAACCTAGGAGGTCGGGAAGAGTCTCTATTCCTCCTGACAGATACATTGGTATGGTCGAGGAACATGACATAGATGACGTTCTACTCTTAACGAGTAGTGAACCCGCAACCTATAAAGGTGCCATGACCGATTCGACTCGAAGCTATGGCTTGAGGCCATGCAATCCGAGATGGACTCCATGTATGAGAACAACGTGTGGGATCTTGTTGACTTACCTGCTAAGGTTCGTCCCCTTCAATGCAAATGGAAGATAAAGCATTCTGTGGAAGGTCAACAAGATATCTATAAAGCACGACTAGTTGCTAAAGGTTTCACCCAAGTGCCAGGTTTGCACTACGATGAAATTTTCGCACCCGTAGTCATGCTGCGTTCCATTCGGATTATCTTAGCGATCGCCGCTTTTCATGACTATGAAATTTGGCAAATGGACGTGAAAACCGCCTTCTTAAACGGCTTTTTGGAGGAAGAGTTGTACATGGTGCAACCCGAAGGTTTCATCGATCCACAACATCCTAAGAAAGTATGCAAACTTAAGCGTTCCATTTATGGACTTAAGCAAGCATCTCGGAGTTGGAATCATCGCTTCGACCAAGTGATTAAATAAAATGGATTTACTCGATCGTTCGAGGAACCATGTTTATATATCAAGTCGAGTGGGAGCAAGATTGTCTTCCTAATATTGTATGTTGACGACATACTCCTGATTGGGAATGACATACCTCTCTTAACTTCGGTGAAAGTATGGTTGAAAAACCATTTCCAGATGAAAGATCTGGGAGAGGCACAAAGAATTCTAGGCATCCGTATCTATCGAGATAGATCACGACGGATGTTATCTCTCGATCGAGAGTCTTACATAGACAAAGTCCTAGAGAGATTCAAAGATGACTAACTCCAAGAAGGGGTTCCTTCCTATGGCTCCGGGGGTGCATTTGAGCAAGTCTCGGGCACCGAGACACAGAAGAGAAAGAGCGCATGACACGGATTCCTTATGCTTCGGCAATAGGATCAATCATGTATGCCATGATATGCACACGTCCGGACGTGGCATATGCATTGAGAATGACAAGTCGATTCCAACGCATCCAGGTGAACCACATTGGCTCAGTCAAGAACATTGTTAAGTACCTACGGAGGACTAAAGATTGGGCATTGACTTATGGAGGCGAACAAAGGCTATGCGCAACCGGTTTCGCAGATGCTAGCTTCCAAACGGATCGAGATGACTCGAAATCTCGGTCGGATTCGTTTTTACTCTTAATGGCGCTGCAGCAACCGAAAGAGTTCGAAACAAACTGTTACAAAAGAGATTCTACGACTGAGTCCGAGTACTATGCCGCGTCTGAAGCTACAAAGGAAGCGATATGGATGCGTCAATTCTTACATGGGCTATCAATAGTGCCTAGTTCGAATGACCCGATCACCATCTATTGCGACAATAGTGGTGCCATCTTCCAAGCTAAGGAGCCAAAGTCTAGCAACAAGTCTAGACATGTACAACGGAAAGCTCATCTAATCCGGGATTACGTGGAGCAAAAGGAAGTAGTGATAGAAAAGATTGCTACAGATGATAACATAGCAGATCCTCTCACTAAAGCATTACGACAAGATAAGCATGAAGGGCATGTTAATTCCATGGGAATTAAACGTGTTCCTAAGTTGTAGTACTCTTTTATGGATCAGATTCATTCTCTCTTGTACTCTATACGACATCATCGTTTTGATATTTTATATATATATTTTGTTTTTCATGTGGATTTGTACGACAAATTTTGAACACCACAAAGTGAACTGAACGAACATTATATGTTTCAGTCCTTAATTGCCCACATGAGCTGATAACTCTGGCAATTATTTTGTGACGTTGGTTGATGGTGGGTTCAACGAGCCATAAGTCAACCGGTTGACTGACCAATCACAGAGGCGATTTATACGGATATTTCGTAGGACACTATTGTGACATCGACGTGGAGTCCTAAATGTTTTATAACATTCCGTGCCCGGTCGTGGATAGGACCTCCATGGTGATCCTAAGAGTCGATTCTTTTGACTATCGACTGTCTCTTGAGACTAAGGCAGATTTTGGGTGACTTTGGTTTCTTTCTCACGGTCATCCGTAACAGGGGGCCAAGTAGATTTTTTCTGGGTCATTTCATGCTGTGCTTAGATCGGAAGGAGTCGAGTTGAAGGAAATATTCAGCCTTTATCAGTACTCGATATTTCTCGGGGCCACTCGAGGAGTCAGAATCAAATGCATGGCCATGCTCGGATACGGATTCGTTTTATCAGTTAAGTTACTCTCTAGTCGGGGAAACCACTCTAGATACAGATCGATTGTAAAATACGACCTTTGTGGATCCAGATCTGCAAATTGTTTTACATTGAGTGGGAGAAATTTTAAATGAATATGAGAATCGGTTATCGCACATACACTTGTACGGACAAGTGGGAGTTTGTTGGAGCTTGTGTCCTCCAGTTAGTGCGGATAACGTCATTGCACATGCACTTGTACGGACAAGTGGGAGCTTGTTGGGGTTGGTGTCCTTAACAGTTAGTGCAAGGACTCATAAACCTCTAAAAGGATCAAAGGGCATACTTTTGGTATTATTATCAGTTGATCCACGTTTATCAATAACGGTTGGCTTGCTAGATAAGTTTGACGTTATTGTCATACAGATGGCGGTGATCAACTGGTCCCTAAAAGTCACACCTATAGGATACGTTCGAGAGATGTGACAGTATGAAAATACAGTCATGTAGATGCCAAATCTGACTAACCAGTTAGTCCGAGTTATTTGACTAGTAATTAGTCAAAATGTGATGTTGAGATATTATATTTAATACGGATTAAATATCATGGGCTAAGGCGAATTAACCAGTTAATTCGTAAAATTAAATATAAGCGATTTATATTTAACTAATGTATATTGAATATAATTATACAATATTGTCTTTGTCGGACATGCATTAATAATTCAACTAATCCGTCTTATTAGTTGATGTTTTAATAGCCGATAACCGATGACGATTTATAATAAAAACCGCGTCATATACATTTTAGCGAATGGGGTTGGTTCAATCGGATCACGAGTTAAATGAGGAGAAAGTGGAAAGCCCACTCCCTCCTCTCATGACCATGGACCGAGGCAACAAAAGGAGAGGCTCCCTCTCCTTTTGACCTAGCGATTTTCATTTACGAAAAAACTAGGGTTTTGGAGACCAAGCTTTCTCTCGAAACCGAGATCTCACATCTCGAGAAAAACTCACATCAGTTCTCCCAATATTGCAAGGCAATCGGAGAACACCATCTAGCACAAGGGCATATCTCGGACAAGTCTTGGGTGCAACAATTAGGAGGGAATCTCGTTTGATTTCTGTTCTTTACGCCGTGCATCAAAGGACCCGAGGTTGATTCTTTATACTTATCGTTTCATTGCTGTATTTACATTTTATGACAATAATTCACATGCTAAATTTACGTTATAGTCCTAAATTTAGAGGGTCTTATACGGATATTACCCTACAGGTTTGTCATAGAATCATCTAAAAGCTTGTCACAAACATTGGTTCAGATGGAGGTTTTCTACCACCAGACATGGAATAGGTAAAGGAATCAAACACGGGATCCTAGTGTACCTTACATTTTGAAACAGGACATATTTCTACCCCAGGGATTCCTTTGAGTGTGTTGTGCGTTTTATCATGTTTCGGAATGATTGAGGATTGGAAACAAGACATATTTGGAAACGAAACTGCAACTTTTTTATTGGAATGAGAAATGCTTAACAGACTCGAAGAAACGATTCCTAGGACACATCCTAGGTCATCGCGGAACAAACGACTCAAATTCAAAAAAAGAAAGTTCTAGACTCGACTCGACTAAGATAAGAAAACAGATCCCGACTCATAATTTTCAAATCTGGTCTTGAGCTTTCTCTTGTTCAGCTGTCAGCTTAGATGCCCGGCTCTGGTCCTTGATCCCTTTGATGGTCTGCCTCCATCCCGAGGTAGTCCTCTGAGGATCTACGCCAGTGATAAAGGTTGGTGAATCGAATTGTCTTTTATTAACTTCGTTAACGAGAGGAGTACATTCTAGAGCAAGACTCCCGACTTGAATTTCATTCTTCGGGTTTGGCAAGAATTCAAAGCAATCCACAAATATTTTCCCGATAAACACCCCTTTCAAGTGACATGGGCGGATAAGATGGGAATAATCGACATTGTCTTCGACAGAAACAAAGTTGGCGTGATCGCCAAATGGATTGGTGATGTTATTGGGTTTAACAGTTAGGATCGGGAGTGTTCCATTCTCAATCATGTCTTGTATTTCGTGCTTCAGTCGATAGCACCTTTCAGTATCATGGCCTTTCCCTTGATGAAAGGCACAGTAGGCATTTGGTTTATACCATTTACCTTGTTGCTCAGCGGGTGGGTCCGGAGTTGGACCAATAGGCTTCAGCTTTCCTTGGGCTATGAGCCTTTGGAGAGCGTATGTATAAGTGCATCCGATATCGGTGAATGCCCTCGGAGCTTGGCGCTGCGGCTTCTTCGATTGCCCTTCTAAGAGATTGATGGCTTCATCAATATGGGTCGTTGCTGGGGCCTTGCCTTTAGACGATGAGGCCCCTTGGTACCCTTTCGACTTTTCAGTCTCTGCCCTTATAACATCATCTTCTACCTTTATCCCGATTCTTATCAATTCTTTGAAAGAGACAAAATTCTAGTATTTCAGAGAATTGCGGTAAACAGGTCGTAGATTCTTTACGAACTTATCTACCATTTCAACTTCATCAGGCTTCTTGGCTAATTTCACGCTTTCAGCGCGCCATCTTGCAAGGAATTCAGTAAAGCCTTCTTTTTCTTTCTGTGTCATCACCTCCAATGTTCTTATGTTGGTTTGAATCTCGACACTATCAGCATAGTGCTTGTAGAACTCCACCGTAATATCTTCGAAAGTGGGGAAGTTCTTAAGGTCCAGATTGTAGAACCACGCCTTTGGGTGTTCATCCAGAGATTGAGCGAAAATTTCGGAGAGCATGTCAAATAGGTACTCCCTTAAGTGCTAAGTACTCCTTATAGGCCTTAACATGGTGGACTGGATCTTATGTGCCCTTAAACTTTGGGATATCAATGAGTACCATGTTTGTGGGCAACTTATCCTGAACTGGGGCATAGGCCCTAGCATTTTCGTAGTGGATGTTCTTCCCCTGGGAGAGTTTCAGACGGTCTTCAATGAACTTGAACCGTTTCTCCAGATCAGTCAGAGGTGGGCTAGATGGAGGGGAATCTTCACCCAGTTTAGATTCGATCGCATCCATTCTAGTCATCATGAGGTTCACGGCCTCAGTGAGCTTGTTAACAGCATCTTCCATTGCTTGACGTCGGGTTTTTGGCGGCCTTTCTACAAGAAAACCCCGAACCGAGTCAATATTTAAAGTAAGAGCCCCTGCACACTTAAGGACACGACACCAACTTGACTCAAGCAAAGACTCGACTTGAGACTGACTAACCAAAGGTTCGACTCACGGTTGGATTTAGACCTTGATTCATTTTAGACTCGACAAAACGACATGACTCAAACTGTCATAGCACGATTCTAAACTGGACTCGGTGTGACTAAACCCGTGATTGGACCAACATAGTCCTTAGGTTCAAGTGAAACGCCCTAAATGGCCTAGCTTGGGCGTTTCTGTGGACTATCCTAGACCAATTGGTCGACCCACATGACTCGAAGCCCAAGAGGTGAGCTTGGGTGACCCAACAAGGTCGTGTTCTAGACTCTTAGAACGAGACATGCCTGGCCTAACACGGCCAGGACCCGGACACGACTCGACGCATTTCATGCTTGGTTAAGGTTCGAGAAACATTTTGGATTGAATTTAAAAAACGAAAGATCGATTTGAAAATGAGATTTAAAATGGGCAAAGATGCCGCTATAAAAGCTCATTTTTGGCCGAAAATTCTAGTCCTATTTGGGCAGCATTCCGCGTTTTTAAAACCATGCTATTTTGAAAGTAAGTTGTTCAAAAGTTCGGTTTTGAAATTGATATGGAAAATTTGAAAAGACTCGGGAAATTCATTTCGCACATTGTCATTC
Organism: Silene latifolia; assembly: GCF_048544455.1. Classification (NCBI taxonomy): domain Eukaryota; kingdom Viridiplantae; phylum Streptophyta; class Magnoliopsida; order Caryophyllales; family Caryophyllaceae; genus Silene; species Silene latifolia. Next base: position 72,383,010 of record NC_133532.1, on the reverse strand, counting down.
ACATGTTATAAGGATGTATGCTCCTAGACATCTCTAAGTCTCGGCAAGTCTTCTATAAGAAGGTCTATGCCCTCCATCCTTTTTGGGTCTTATAGAGCAAGGGCCTTTAGGTAGAGTACCTAGAAGAGCATCCCCACCATCAAGAACCACGACGAGGAGGAGCGGAAGCAAGCAATGTGCAAGTTCCTGGCATAGTGGGACGTCGCCCCCCACGCATCACAAAGAAACGCTGGGACGGCCCGGGAAAGTCCTTAAGGGTTTATGCATGAATCGTAGCACTATGAGTAATGTTTTACTTTCCAATACTTTCTTTTCAAGTTTCACCTCGGAGGAAAAGACCCTAGAAACAAAGTGTAACTAGTCCTCTTTTCCCCAAATGAGTCGCCAAATCAGGGACAAGGCCCTCGGGAGCTGCGTCCGCGGGATCCACACTAGGCATAATCGACTCGAGGTTCCTTCGAATCGAATTAAGACAAATTAGAGTTTCCACCAAGTTTTATGGGAACTTGGAACCGTTCAAGTCAACTTTACACCTTTCATCGAAAAGCATAAAGCCAATCGACTACGAGTGATTAAAGATAAAGACTTGTATCCTATATCACTCGATTTGAATGACTCTCGTAATCCAATGGTATTTAGACGGATCCACAAACCATAGATCTTGAGTAAGGGGTGAGGGTACGTGTTAGGAAGCCCATAAGGACACCTAACCCCGCCCGTCAATAACGGCCTCTACTAAGTCAAGTGTCGGATTTCAAACAAGGTCATAGCTACTACGCTATATGATAAGCAAACATCGTTTTAAAACCCTAACATGTGAAGTTTCTATGTCGATTTAGATGCAACTAAACTAACTTTGTCAAAGTTGTAATTTAGCATGTGGGTTGATTAATCTAACAACATACAAAGCAAGCAAGGCTTAAGGGGAATGGGGGAGCCGTTGGGATCTATCCTATTACAACCCAGGCATTTCATGCCGACACAGCGAGAAATTAAAGATACAACTCGATCTAAAATACAACGCTATACACAAAACCATACACGACACATTACACGGCCAATTCAGCCTAGGGAAACGTGCACGAGGGGGGTGGCCCACGGCTTACATGACTCACGGCCTTGGGTCACTCCTCGTAATGCGTGCTTTCGCTTAATCTTATTGAATTAGACATTGGGTCACACACCAAAGCATGCATTAGCATAAATCGGGCCATGTTGCTTTAAACAACATGTGATTTACTACGCTCTTACATGCATTGGGGCACAACCATCTAACCAAACAAGACTAAGGTTTTTGAAGAAGTTTTGACTCGATAAAAGTAAAACAAACTTGAAAATTACAACTCGATGAACAAACTATAAATTACAAACTACGAAACGACAAAGAACAAATGATATAAAACAAACGAAACAAGAAGAGGCACGGCCACCCTCATGGCCTAAAGCCACGTCCACCCTAGTTCCTAGGTTAGATTCATTAGTTAGATAGATTTGCGAAGCGATGCGGGATGTACATTAGAAAACGATGATAAAAGAGGTCAGAAAGCTTTGCTTAAAACCGGGTGCTCTACACGGCCTAAAGGGTCGAATTAGGTCAAGTTTGCTAATTAATTTAACTCATCGAGTGTTAATAAGAAGGTGCTAATCACGCACTCTTATACTAGCGAGAAACCACGTGAAAAGAGAGATGCATTCAATTAGATTAGAGAATTGTTGATCGATTTTAATGCTTATGTCGAAGCCACCTAACATGTCTAATTAGGTTATTAAATTGATCTAATGACATCTAAATGAGTCATATGTTAACAATCAGAGGTCGAACTAATATACAACGGGTCCTAGGGTAGGTCGAATTGGTCGAAACAAACGAAGGGTCAAAAACGAGGAACGAAGTTAGAATTCGTTTTATTAATGCCCTACCTTGAACACGAGGATATGTAAATGAGACGGGGTGTACGACCGACCGATGTAGCGGATTTCTTTCCCATCTCAAGTCAACGCGGGTGTTCGTGGTGGTACTTTAACTCATACTCGGACTAAACTAGTTTCATAGTTAACGAAAACAAACGATAAACAAAGTAAAACGAACTATAAAAAAAACAAACATAAAAAAAGAACGAAATAAAAGGGAGAAAAGGAGGATTTGATGCACCCTCAACCTACATGTATCGTTGACACCATCTTGGGTCGTAATCGATGGTATATTTTATCTCGAGAGGCCGTCGTCGACGAAGGAACAAAGCAACAAACACGTTTTTTGCAAATCTGGACAGCAACTTTAAAACTGCGATTTCTCACTCGTTTCACGGTGAAAATTAGATTTAAAAGATGTTTTCGAAACTAGAAAGAGAGGAGAACAGATATCTTAAAACAATCCCTGCTCGTTTTGAGTTATTGGGCACGAAAAACGAGCACAAACAGAATCGGACAGACAGAAAAGTCGCAAAACAGAGTGTATAACACTGCTTTTTTCGAGGGGATTCGTGTACTCTCAAGGGCAATTTGGCTCGTAAATCTTTGTCTAAGATGCAGGTGGATGTTGTATGGTTAATTTGGAACAAGAAACTCGAATTTTAATGGAGTTTGATGGTTGAACGAACGGTTTCAAAGAGGACACACAAACTGATTCTCAGTTTGTAAGTCGGTTTTGTCGAGAGTTTTTGAGAGGGAATTAGGGTTTTTTCCTGGAGTTTAAAGCTTGTGAATGACGGTAGTATGTATGGAGAACTTAGAGGAATGAATGTATGGTGAAGGGGGGGTATTTATAAGGAGTTAAAGTAGGGTAAAAGGGAGCCATAAGCAGTCGGGCTCGGTTTGCATAGCTGCTGCCCATCAGCTATTCGTGGGGTTTTTTAGGGTTTGTATGGGGGGTTTTCTTGGTGGTTAAGCTAGGGTAATATGGGTAGGATACTAGGGTATGGGTTAGGGTTAATGGGCACGGGTTTTCGTGCTGTTTGGAGCGGGTTTTGGGCTCGGGATTTGGCACGCAAAATAGGGGGCTGCTCGTGTTTTTTGCGGGCTGTTGGGGGGTGTTTGGGACGGGATTTGGGCCGTGGTTATGGGGTTCGAACTGGGGTTGGATGGGTAGAGGCTTAGGTTGGTTAGTTTACTCGAGATTCGTGCCAACTCGTAAAGAAAACGGGCTCAAAAACCGAGCTATAATCGAGCTCCAAAACGCGTGGTTAAAACGAGTTTTTCGATTTTTAAATCGATTTTTCAAATTGATTAACACATTAAAATAAATGATTTTTCAAATCAAAAACACTCATAAAATGATTTTTCAAATCAATTATTTATTTTATTTTCAATAAAATAAACTTGAGAAAATAAATTCAAAATAAAATAAAATGAATTTACCTTAAAAAAGCTTTAATTTAAATATCATTTAAATTAATAAAATACTTCATCGACGACGCCCATTCTACATCGTAAAACGAGCTCCAAATAATGACAATGACAACTAAAGAATACATGTGTCCTATCATCATCGGGTGTTTGTCGGGTTCTCTATAAATTCCAATATCGACGGATACGGGTATCTACAATTAGTAAAGAGGCAAGTAAAGGTCGGATCCCAAGGGACGGTAATTGAGATGAGATTTTCTATTGCAACTAGTGGTGTTTAAGGGTGTCACAATTTGGGGTTTGAAGTAGAAGATCACTAAACTAAATAGCAATGAAAGTAAACTAGCAAGATGATTAAAAAGGGGTGTAAACAATTGATAAAAGGCACTAGGGTGTCATGGGGTCATAGGGGATTCATGGGAATTGATCATACAAACATATTCTCAAATTATAAGCAAGCAATTATAGTTGTGATGGATCGAGTTGGTTTATCTCTTACAATCCTAGAAAATTTTGGGTCCCGGAGCCGAATCGATTAGATTGTACAACACCTACAAGGCGACTTAATCTTCCCTACTCAACTATATGCATGGTCTAATGAGACTCGAGTTGGTTTATGTCTTACAAGTATCATTGAAAAGATAGGTGATGGGTAAAAAATGCAAGGATTCATAGGCTCGCATTTCATCAAACATAACATGTGCATAAGTTGAGATCACAACAAGCAAGCAAATAAACTATGAAAACATATTAAATTAAGCATGAATCATCCCCCATGTTGGTTTCCCCTAATTACCCATTAACCCTAGCTAAGGAAACTACTCACTCATTATCATGTTGAACATGCTAGCAAGGTTGTCAATCATACCAACAAAGTGAAACATGATGAATAAATGAAGATAATTAGCAATAATTAAAAAGGGATTAAGAGAATTATACCTACTAATGATTCCAATAATAAAGCAAAGAATAATAGAAGTACTTGATGATAGATTGGAAGGTTGTCAATCTCCCAATAATAACCCAAATAATCTTCAATTACCCAAAACAAAGGATGAACAAAAGAGAGATTAAGGAAATGAAACTTGTATTAAAACTTGATTAAATGTTGATTACAAGATTAAAGAGAGATTTGATTGATATTAACTACACTAGAGATTGCTAAGAAGAACATGCTCTTCTAATTAGCCTAATGGGGTATTTATAGTGGGGATTAGTTACATATATTAGGGTTTACTAAGGGCTTAAATGACGATTAAGTCCTTGAGGAATCGCCGGTCTCTAAGGAGACTCCGGTCTCCTTTTCGCCGGTCTTAGAAAAATATGCGCATCCTTCCTTGAAGCCTTGTAGAAGACGAAATAGCTGTTAGAGAATCCGGGCGTCCAGGGCACGGGACGGGCGGATTCTGGTGATTCTGGATGGGCGTCCAGATGGGGAAGACGATCGGATTTGGGGTGTTTTGGACGGGCGTCCACAGGGGGAAGACGCTCGGATTGTGGCTGCTGGACGGGCGTCTTGTGGACAATCCGCTCGGATTGTCTTACAGCTTCTTTCTTTCTTCTTTTCTTCCTTTTTCTTCATAAAATCCTTGAGGATTTCCTCGGGGATGCAAGGATCTTTTCTCATCATTGCCCATCTACTATAGTATGTACAAAGGCTTTCTAATCTTGTCTTCTCCTTGATGCTTGGTCATTGAATTCAATCAATTTAGCTTCATTTTGCCATGAAAATACAAGGTTTGCACTCCTTTCCTACCAAGGACACAAAACCTCAAAGAATATGCAAAACAAAGGACTAAAGACAATAAATTACCCAAATATGCACTAAAAAGCATGGGAACAAGGCTAATTTGGGGACTAAATATGCTCTAATTATGGTCACATCACTTAGCTTCCACCCTCACTAGTGTAGTCTATTGTCATAACAGGTCTATTCATTCCAATCTTCTGATTTAGGATTGAACTTAACCAGATTAACTAGTTCAATTGCATGCATTCAACCAAAAGATTATAATTAAGTTGTTAATGAAACAATTCTCACAATAAATCTGTTGACCAATTAAAGCATCATCGATACATAACCATGACTCCCCTAATCCTAGCATTAGGGAATTAGCTAAGCATAATAGTAATTAAAACAATAGAGAGAGATAGAGGAATAGTAAACATAATATAAAGATCAAAAGAAGAGAAATAATGCTTAGAATAAAGGGAAAGAGAAATTACAAAGGTTCAGATCCGAAAGGAAGAGCAGAGTAACTTCTGACAGTAAGTAGGGAAAAAGTAATGTATCCAGTGATGCAAAACCTAAATACCTCTCTCCTATTTATAGGAGAGCGATTTTTTTATTCGACCTAAGACATGTTACTAAGACAAAATGTGACACCCCGCGATAAAGCGGAGAATATAACTAATAAATTAAAGCGGAAATTTGTGATATTTTAAAAACTTTTAAAATTACTAGTTAAAGAATAGCACGCGGGTGCCACTAACGAAAAGAAACAAATACAAAAATAGACAAATTTAGGTTATTACAACCCAAGTCTAGAAAACGGGGAAAAGATATCCCACGAATAAACATACAAGGGGTTTCTAAACTAGCAACTAAGGCCCAAGGGTTTAGTTCTCGCTAGCCCACACGTCTTCCCCACGTAAGCATCTTCACAACCTGTCATTCATGTAAACATGAACGCCACAGTCAGTGGAGAGTAACTCAAGGTTCTCCCAGCCACAATATGTCGAAACGAACATAACAAAGAACATAAACAAACAATCATATTAGATAAGACATGAGTGAATCGAATCATAGCTAAACATGGGATCATATGTGTTTAAACCAACAAGAATAAAAGAAATGATGGAGTAAACAAGTAAGGCATAAGCAACAATAAATACATGGAAAAGAAAGACAAGGAAACAGAGACCACTTAGCCACGAGCACGCATTTCAAGGAGATATGACCAAAGTAACCATCCAAATAATGCAAGACATTTATCACTCTTAGACTATAATTTCCCCGGGTAGGACTACGATAATAATACGGTCCGAGTTTAAATCTGCAGATTCTCGGGTGTACATCCCGATTCGACGTGCGCCAGCACAGCACGCACCCAAGACTCGACTACTAAGGAGACCGAGTACCCCAATCGCGAGAACAGCACGAAAGTGGCGGAAAGGCTAAGATAAGACTCACTTGCCAGAACAGCACAAGTGGCCAAAAGCCGTACTTGCCAGAACAGCACAAGTAGGCCAATATCGTACTTGCCAGAACAGCACAAGTAGGTCAAACCCGTGCTTGCCAGAACAGCACAAGCAAGACAAAAATGTATGTCAAGCATATACGATGGTAATATGGCATTTCTACAAGAATACGACTCTTACAAGTAATTATTTATAATAACCTTTTCATGCTTGTAACATATAAATAAACATTTCATTTCATAATTATACATGCCGGTTAAATAGAATAAACGAGTACAACAAACAAGTACATGGGACGGGATTATTAATGTCACACTCATACTTATGGCTTGCATCTCACCATAGGTAAAGATGGGAACATCGGTCCCGACGATCATATCACAACTAGAGGGCCTATGGCTCACCCCTAGTATCCGATAGGACCGAGACTCTCATAACAGAACAATTCAAGCCATTATTAAGAGTATAACTCTTCACCAGAATAACTTTTAATAACTCACACATGTCTTATAATAATAAATCTTTCATTTTATAAATTAACATGCCGGTTAGATAAAATATAATACGCGATAATGAATAATTTACGTTATATGGAATATATGGGATAAAATGTGACCAAGTCCAAGTGACCCATTTATGAGCCCAATCAACAAATTATGAGGAGTCCAACAATTAAATCACATTAAGCCCAACAAACAAAATATGTTAGACCCAACTTAATACTCATGTAAAAACAAACATATAATCATGTGAAATCCAACAATTTGATCATGTGAGAGAAATATATATATAAAGAACAATGTTTAACGGATTACGTTATATAAAGCACGAGACGGGAAATTAAACGACTCACATATACCAAATTTGGCGCCGAATGCACCCATAGTATGAGTGTGGCCCATTAACCACAAGTCAAGCCCAAAAAATATCATATGGTGAGCCCAAAGAATATGGGAAAGTGAGCCCACCATGTAGAACACAACTAGCCCAACAACCATTCACTAGATGAATGATTTTTAAGGCAAAAGAAAGAAGAAGGCAAGGTGATCATACGGCCCAATTTGACACATTACTAAATAATGAGACGAGTACATGAGCATATAGGAGACAGTAATTTAAACAATTAAATAATGGGATTTTATAAGTATAAACCATAAAAGGAAAGTATTCAAATGAACGGATTTAATGAATTGTTTTATAAAGACATGAGACGGAAACGGTATAATTTCGAATGGTCATCTTTTGCGCCAATGACAAACTAATGCCACGACTCAGGGGTTATTTCACAACTCCAAACCCGTCACCAAACAACCCGCCATTACTCCACCTAATCAACCACCAAGACCCCTGCTTGACCGTCACAAAACAGCCCGCCCAAAGTAACTAAAAGCCAGTCCAGTACAGCTACATAAGACCGCGCAAGAACAGTCCTCAAACCATGTCTAACCACCCACGACAAACCCAAAACAACCCACCAAACAATCATCTAAACACAGCTCAAGCGGTCATGTCGGACAACCTGCAAAAAACCATACGAATTCGATCCCACAGAGACCGTGACAGTGGTTCACAACTCCTACCTCGACTGCCTACAACCAACATCCACACAACACTTCATAACCCGACCCACAACTGGTCCAAAACAGGACCCAAAGGATGCGTAAACCCGAGCCCCAACCCAGTCCTAGAGTGTATAGCGAAACCCGTCGCAAAACAGCCTAAACTCCTGTTCGAAACCCTTGCTGAGACAGAACCAATTACGAGCATAAAAAGAACGGGAATAAGAAAAATAAGACTTCAACAACAGTTAAAGAGTCGAACTTTACAGCAAAAGAGCATAAAAACCGAGTTGAAGGGACGGGATATCGACTCATTGTCGAGTAACCTATCACCGTTACCTTAGCTCTCGAATTCTCGGGTGAAAACGTCCAAGGCACGAGCTTTACTTCAGTCTTCAACTAAAAAGGAGGAAAAACGAGTAACATGGGTCACAAAACCGAGTTTGTCACGAATTGCCCATTTCGAAAATTCAACAAAATCAAAGCTTTCTTACCTTAAAAGAATGAGGACGGAGATCGAGAGGAAGCTAATGGTATAAAATGGTGAAGTTTGGTTGAGAAATGGGGTTGGGATCTTGGTTTGAATGGTCGGAAATGGTGATGGTACGGAGGAGCTCTGTTGCTGTTACTTTTGTTGTTGTTGTTGTTTGTGTGTTGCGCAAGAGGAAGAAGAAAGAATGAGGAGTAAAAGAGGTCGGGACGGGTACTTGGTATAACAACCACAAAAAATATTAGTAATAATATATAATAATAATAATAGTAATAATAATAATAATATATAAATATATAATAAAGAGATATTTTACAAGTAGAGTGTGGGATGTTAGGTGGGTGTGATGTGTTGTCGGATTCTGGTTGGTCCGGATTAAAGTAGGTACAAAGTGAAATGTGACGGTCTATAGCTAGACGGAAAAACATCTCGAGTTTATGTTAACTTGAGACAGAAACTAATATTATTACTGTCACTATTATTATCTGACCAAAAATATGTATACATTTATTCTTGTATAAATTATGACTCAGATATAATTTAATAATACGTATTTTTATAAAAATTAGTTTTTATATAATACGTTTATAAAAATCCTGTTTGACATAAAATTAATTAAACTGAATAATTCAAAAATACAAAATAAAGTAATCAAACGGTTTAATAAATTTTAAATGTCAAAATGGAAAATTCGCGGGTGTTACAATCACCCCACCTTTTAAAAAGATTCGTCCTCGAAACTTGAAAGTAGAAGTGGAAGAGTATATAAAAATAAAACTGAACTTTTTGAAATTGGTAGCCAACCATTTAAAAGGTTACTTACTTGTAAAGTTGTAAGAATTAAAATTCTTTCAAAAGTTTCAAATAAAATTTTCCGACGGAACCAGATTGAAAAGTAAATCATTGGTATAAATCAAAAATCAAAATGCTTTCAAAAGCATTACTGAAGAGTTTTCAAAAGTGTAAGTCTCATTCATGGAACAAAATTGCTCTTGTCGTGCACACAAGAACGCTAACTTTCCAAGCCAAAGACAAATTTAAAACAAAGTCATTCGCCGATAAGCGTAGAACAAGTTATCAAACGTCTCCAATAACGAGTTCTAACATCCGATCAACGTTAAAATCAAAAGAGAAAGGTAATTCACTCAAAGTTTCTTTCGTAAAAGCCAAAATTGAAATGAAGGTTTGACTTTTAAACTCGAAAGGGAGTCAAATTTCTGAAAATGTAATATTCAACTTTAACAAAGAAATCATAAATAGATCAGAGTTAACAGAAATTGGGTAAAATTTAAAGAAATCTTGGGTTTAGCAATCAAAATCATGATAAATAAGTTTATATTCCCAAGAACAATAGGGAACTAAATCAAAGTTTCATTTTCGAATCTTTTAAAATAGGTAAAGTTTGCAAAAGTAACCTCAACTTTTAATAACGAATCAAAGCTGGCAGTTTGAAAGTTTATAAATTGAACAAAACAAAAGTAACTTAGGCATCATATATGGAAGTATGCTAAAAGGATTCACACGTAACTAATCAAAAGAGCTATGATGAATTTCATAGGGTAGGAATTGAAGTCAAAACAATAAGAATGTCAAGGGTAGAGTTTTTATAGGTCACTAGCATCAAACTTAAAGGAGGAGCAAGATGAAGCGAGGAAGAGAGGTATGAACGGTAACGCTTATGTTCAAAGAAGAAGATGAATTAGACAACAAGGAAACGCCACGTCCTCAAACCTCGAACAACAACATCATCCTAACGGTTCCGAAAACTTCCTAACAATAAAACTCATAATCACAACGCTTCCAAGGATTTCCTCAAAACACTCATGTTACTTCATCCTAAGATATTCCCTGAAACAAAGTACTCCACTATAGTGTGATCTCATCACTCCAAATCCTCAAACATCCACAAACAACTTCCACAAGATCAAGATCAAGGTCAAGTTTCCCAACAAAGCTATACTCGTATCCAACTAGTGTCAACCACAGGTTTCTCAAAATGGTAAAATCCTCAATCAAGGGTTCTAATCCCAGTATCTACATTCCCAGAAAAGGTTCCTCAAATATACCACTAGGTTCTCATCTCAATACAAGGTAGTAACAAGTCAACCTAAAGTCTGAAAAATCAATAGGATCTCGAGTTCCTCTATCCTTTTACTTATTAAGGATTCCGAAAAGCGGAACTACACTCAACTACAACATCATCCCATCATCTCAAGTAGCAGTCAAATGGTCAAACTCTCATGTCCAAAGTGATTATGGAAGCCAATCAAAAATCCGACTTACTTAGTCAATCTTATATCCTTAAATCCACCATTCAATTCCATCCATTTTAAGCCAAGTATTAGGCACTTGTATCCCCAGACACGTCTCACTACACTTACCAAACCTCTCAAATCCTAAACATAAACAACAAAGCCAAGTTCTATAACCTTATTAACAAATGCATCTCACACCTGACACACAGAATTCACCAATCAGCTATACTCACTTTATCAAGGATCTAGGTATAAGAATCACCAGGTATGTCTCATCACACAACCTAAGTCTTTCCAACATCAAATCCTCTCAAAACCAGGATTAAGGGTCAAACACAAACAATCTCCTCAAAAGTCAAAATTTCCAACCAAGGTCAACATTCCTCAAAAGAAAGAGTACTATAAAAAGGCGTTAAGGGAGGATTAGCAAGGAAAAAAGGACAAGTTAGGGAATACAATAGTGACTTACAAGGAAAAAGAAAAGAGGATTTAGAAGAAGGAATAAGCATTAAGAAGTAAAGAACAGGGCAAGATACACAAAAATTGAGAAACATCGTCGAGGAAGTGGAAGCATTCTTCAAAGGTTGAAAAATCTTCAATCCTCAACAATAGGCACCAAATCTTGATCTTCATGTAGGTAAGCTCACGGTAATTGATCCAAGGACACAACAATTGTTAAATGACAATCAACAAACATGTTAGAACCTAACAAAGAGCAAACACACTACAGACTACCACCTTAGGTCCTTAAGTCTACCCATATCTCATTCATTATTCAAGGTCAAGTTCAAATTATATTTGGAGTACACGTGTGTGCGTCGGGAGAAACATAGGCTCTGATACCAACTGTGACACCCCGCGATAAAGTGGAGAATATAACTAATAAATTAAAGCGGAAATTTGTGATATTTTAAAAACTTTTAAAATTACTAGTTAAAGAATAGCACGCGGGTGCCACTAACTAAAAGAAACAAATACAACAATAGACAAATTTAGGTTATTACAACCCAAGTCTAGAAAATGGGGAAAAGATATCCCACGAATAAACATACAAGGGGTTTCTAAACTAGCAACTAAGGCCCAAGGGTTTAGTTCTCACTAGCCCACACGTCTTCCCCACGTAAGCATCTTCACAACCTGTCATTCATGTAAACATGAACGCCACAGTCAGTGGAGAGTAACTCAAGGTTCTCCCAGCCACAATATGTCGAAACGAACATAACAAAGAACATAAACAAACAATCATATTAGATAAGACATGAGTGAATCGAATCATAACTAAACATGGGATAATATGTGTTTAAAACAACAAGAATAAAAGAAATTATGGAGTAAACAAGTAAGGCATAAGCAACAATAAATACATGGAAAAGAAAGACAAGGAAACATACACGACCACATAGCCACGAGCACGTATTTCAAGGAGATATGACCAAAGTAACCATCCAAATAATGTAAGACATTTATCACTCTTAGACTATAATTTCCCCTGGTAGGACTACGATAATAATACGGTCCTAGTCTAAATCTGCAGATTTTCGGGTGTACATCCCGATTCGACGTGCGCCAGCACAACACGCACCCAAGACTCGACTACTAAGGAGACCGAGTACCTCAATCGTCAGAATAGCACGAAAGTGGCGGAAAGGCTAAGATAAGACTCACCTGCCAGAACAACACAAGTGGCCAAAAGCTGTACTTGCCAGAACAGCACAAGTAGGCTAATACCGTACTTGCCAGAACAGCACAAGTAGGTCAAACCCGTGCTTACCAGAACGGCACAAGCAGGGCAAAAATGTATGTCAAGCATATACGATGGTAATATGGCATTTCTAAAAGAATACGACTCTTACAAGTAATTATTTATAATAACCTTTTCATGCTTGTAACATATAAATAAACATTTCATTTCATAATTATACATGCCGGTTAAATAGAATAAACGAGTACAACAAACAAGTACATGGGACGGGATTATTAATGTCACACTCATACTTATGGCTTGCATCTCACCATAGGTAAGGATGGGAACATCGGTCCCGACGATCATATCGCAACTAGAGGGCCTATGGCTCACCCCTAGTATCTGATAGGACCGAGACTCTCATAACAGAACAATTCAAGCCATTATTAAGAGTATAACTCTTCACCAAAATAACTTTTAATAACTCACACATGTCTTATAATAATAAATCTTTCATTTTATAAATTAACATGCCGGTTAGATAAAATATAATAAGCGATAATGAATAATTTACGTTATATGGAATATATGGGATAAAATGTGACCAAGTCCAAGTGACCCATTTATGAGCTCAATCAACAAATTATGAGGAGTCTCACAATTAAATCACATTAAGCCCAACAAACAAGATATGTTAGACCCAACTTAATACTCATGTAAAAACAAACATATAATCATGTGAAATCCAACAATTTGATCATGTGAGAGAAATATATATATATATATATATATATATATATATATATATATATATATATATATACATATATATATATATATACATATATATATATATACATATATATATATACATATATACATATATATATATATATATATACATATATATATATATATATATATACATATATATATATATATATATATATATATATATATATATAAAGAACAATGTTTAACGGATTACGTTATATAAAGCACGAGACGGGAAATTAAACGACTCACATATACCAAATTTGGCGCCGAATGCACCCATAGTATGAGTGTGGCCCATTAACCACAAGTCAAGCCTAACAAATATCATATGGTGAGCCCAAAGAATATGGGAAAGTGAGCCCACCATGTAGAACACAACTAGCCCAACAACCATTCACTAGATGAATGATTTTTAAGGCAAAAGAAAGAAGAAGGCAAGGTGATCATACGGCCCAATTTGACACATTACTAAATAATGAGACGAGTACATGAGCATATTGGAGACAGTAATTTAAACAATTAAATAATGGGATTTTATAAGTATAAACCATAAAAGGAAAGTATTCAAATGAACGGATTTAATGAATTGTTTTATAAAGACATGAGACGGAAACGGTATAATTTCGAATGGTCATGTTTTGCGCCAATGGCAAACTAATGCCACGACTCAGGGGTTATTGCACAACTCCAAACCCGTCACCAAACAACCCGCCATTACTCCACCTAATCAACCACCAAGACCCCTGCTTGACCGTCACAAAACAGCCCGCCCAAGGTAACTAAAAGCCAGTCCAGTACAGCTACATAAGACCGTGCAAGAACAGTCCTCAAACCATGTCTAACCACCCACGACAAACCCAAAACAACCCACCAAACAATCATCTAAACACAGCTCAAGCGGTCATGTCGGACAACCTGCAAAAAACCATACGAATTCGATCCCACAGAGACCGTGACAGTGGTTCACAACTCCTACCTCGACTGCCTACAACCAACACCACACAACACTTCATAACCCGACCCACAACTGGTCCAAAACAGGACCCAAAGGATGCGTAAACCCGAGCCCCAACCCAGTCCTAGAGTGTATAGCAAAACCCGTCGCAAAACAGCCTAAACTCCTGTTCGAAACCCTTGCTGAGACAGAACCAATTACGAGCATAAAAAGAACGGGAATAAGAAAAATAAGACTTCAACAACAGTTAAAGAGTCGAACTTTACAGAAAAAGAGCATAAAAACCGAGTTGAAGGGACGGGATATCGACTCATTGTCGAGTAACCTATAACCGTTACCTTAGCTCTCGAATTCTCGGGTAAAAACGTCCAAGGCACGAGCTTTACTTCAGTCTTCAACTAAAAAGGAGGAAAAACGAGTAACATGGGTCACAAAACCGAGTTTGTCACGAATTGCCCATTTCGAAAATTCAACAAAATCAAAGCTTTCTTACCTTAAAAGAATGAGGACGGAGATCGAGAGGAAGCTAATGGTATAAAATGGTGAAGTTTGGTTGAGAAATGGGGTTGGGATCTTGGTTTGAATGGTCGGAAATGGTGATGGTACGGAGGAGCTCTGTTGCTGTTGCTTTCGTTGTTGTTGTTGTTTGTGTGTTGCGCAGGAGGAAGAAGAAAGAATGAGGAGTAAAAGAGGTCGGGACGGGTACTTGGTATACCAACCACAAAAAATATTAGTAATAATATATAAAAATAATAATAGTAATAATAATAATAATAATAATAATAATATATAAATATATAATAAAGAGATATTTTACAAGTAGAGTGTGGGATGTTAGGTGGGTGTGATGTGTTGTCGGATTCTGGTTGGTCCAGATTAAATTAGGTACAAAGTGAAATGTGACGGTCTATAGCTAGACGGAAAAACATCTCGAGTTTATGTTAACTTGAGACAGAAACTAATATTATTACTGTCACTATTATTATCTGACCAAAAATATGTATACATTTATTCTTGTATAAATTATGACTCCAAGATATAATTTTATAATACGTATTTTTATAAAAATGAGCTTTTATATAATATGTTTATAAAAATCGTGTTTGACATAAAATTAATTAAACTGAATAATTCAAAAATACAAAATAAAGTAATCAAACGGTTTAATAAATTTTAAATGTCAAAATGGAAAATTCGCCGGTGTTACACTAAAGCCCGCGTCCAACAGCTAATCACTCGATCGAGCCATTTGGAAATGCTCGATCGAACATAATCCAGCAAAAACATCTCGATCGAGTGAAATGAATACTCGATCAAGTATCTCTAATAAAGCACCCCTGATCAAACACATAAAGTATTCGATCGAGTCTTCTTATCCTCCAAAGGTGTTCGATCGAGGACTATAGTCAGCAAAACACCTCGATCGATGATTCCCCACTGCAGAAGCTCGCGTTCTTCACTTGGTTAGCTTCCGAGACTCCTTTACGCATCCCATGACAGTAGCATTTCTGCTCCAAATCCAACTCATCCTCTAAATGCAAGCAAAATGGGCGATAAAAGGCTTGATTCCGCTTCTTTCAGGTCCATTCCTGCAAATAAAGCAAAACATACCAAAGTAGAATATTCGGGGCATTTCGTAGCATAAAACTACGAGGATCGCATAGAAATACGTGCTTAAAGAGGCTTAAAAAGACTATATAAAATGCACGTATCAAATCTCCCCAAACCGAACCTTTACTCGTCCTCGAGTAAACTAAATGCAAACTAATGGAATGGAAAAGAAAGCTCAGAGCTAGCTACAAATGGCCCACTTAAACCAATTTAATGCAGACAACTAACACTTATAGCAAAAATTGTCAAATGCAAACGAGTTATAGGATGTCTATAATAAAGCTAACTTGTCGACCTTGCAAGATCTTTGATGATGGACTCTCACGGGTCACTCTTCTCTCATGAAGCAAAGGGTAAGCAATTAAATGTAAGAGAGAAAGAAATATAGTCGCTCACCTAAACTACGACCCACATAAACATGCATGCAGCTAATATGATAGACAATTCTAACTACCATACATACATTCCAACCAAACAAGGTCTATCACAGCCGAGGGCTTACAAAAGTATGGTAAAGTAAGGCAATGGGTAAGAAAAGACAAAACATTTTTGGGAATGTAGAGGTATAAGCCAAGCTAGTTCCTAAACAGAGCCAAACTGACAACATCCATTTCTCATCCATCAAAATTAAGCGCAATGCCCTTGATTTAGCATTCAAACTCACCAAACCGAACCAAACATACTCCTCAATAGATATAAATTAAGCATATGAGTAAAACCGTCTCATCAAACAAACTTCTTTTTTTCTTTTTCTTTATCATTTCCCATGGTTTCATGTTCTTTCTCTTTCTTTTTCTGTTTTTCTTTTTTCTCTTCTTCACATTTTTTCCATTTTCTATTTTTTCTTTCCATTTTTTTCTCATCCTCCTTTTCCATAAATTACCAACTCCTGATAATACAATACAAACCAAAGTTGGCACAATAAACAATATACTACAAAACAATCTAAACTAGCTTGACAAGGCAGGCTAAATTTGGATGTAGTTAAGGGTCAACAGGCAAATTTGGCTAAATGTGGAGTTAGATGGGTAAAAATGAAAGAAAAGGGGAATGTAAGCGCCTCCCTGCATGTGACACCAACCACTAACCCGAATGTATGTAGGCAAAAAGCAATTGAATCTCATATACGTGCAAATTAATAAACATGTTATGCCAGGAGTAACTACTCACAATCCTACATGAAACTACATGAAACTGTCATAAATGACACCAGTTTATTAAGCTTTAATTCTTAGAATTTATAAGTAGTTGCCAAAATTTTCAGGTCAAGTATATTTGTTCAGCTGAATTTCAACATTAACTCGTAGATATGCAAAAGATAAAGCTAAAGATATTAATTTATCGCAAGGCAATTTCATCATCGAAATCCACCGTTCCGACTCAATCTATATGCTAAAATAAACATGAAATTTTTTGAATTTTTTGAATTTTCTAATTTTTATGAGATTTTTGAATTTTATGAAAAACAACAATGCATACAGAAATTAAACGTGATAACAGAAATGCAATAAAAACATAAATGCATACACAGATATGGATGCATAACCTCTCCAAACCAAACCGTACAATGCCCTCATTGTACTCAAAAATAGGGAAAGGATATGCAAATTAAAAAGAGGAGAGTGAAACTGCGGAAAACTCACAAAAATACGCGAAGTAGGGACCTCCCCAAACCAGCCAGCAACATGGGAGGTCACAAAACAGCTCCATCAGCGTTATTAAAAGTATATCATAGCAAACTTACTCAATGGCACTCGATCGAGAGGATTTAGTATTCGATCGAGTACATTGGGCTGCATAGGCTGTCGATCGAGGAAAGGGAAATGCTCGATCGAAATGGTCGTGTCTGTGGATGCTCGATCGAGGATGGAAAGCATTCGATCAAGGGAGTAAGTCACTTGATCGGGTAGAAAATTGCTCGATCGAGAGCTCCTTATTGCGAACTCTTAGGCGTTGAGGAAACACCTGCAAAGACGCAAATAACAACCACAAATACGACCAAAAACCAAGCCTAGATCGTTCAGAGTCTATGGTTCGAAAACCAATTATTACACACACAACAAAAACAGAAATACAAATCATCTAAAAATTTAAACTCCGGGTTGCCTCCCGGACAGCGCTAGTTTCAGACAGGTCCCAGCTTGACCAACTTTTCTTTATCCAGCTGCTCCAGTTAGTCACGATCAAAGCAACTCAAGGCCCTAAGCATTAGATCATAAATCTGCGCATGTGCTATACAAGAGCATAAGTAGCACCAAAAGAGAGAAGGAGCATATAAAAGCAAACTAAAGTGCCGTCTCAGCCTAACATATTTTCGATGACAAATACGGTGAAACATTATTAACTTATCTGCCCAACTGGGAGGGGGTGGAGTATTAAAACATATAGCAGAAGTCACATGAGGTGGTTTACTGCTAGTCATAGCAATAATCA
This sequence comes from Silene latifolia, assembly GCF_048544455.1. NCBI lineage: Eukaryota > Viridiplantae > Streptophyta > Magnoliopsida > Caryophyllales > Caryophyllaceae > Silene > Silene latifolia. The sequence goes on along the minus strand of NC_133532.1, from coordinate 72,364,700 downwards.
TAAAGTTTTCGTTAATTACCTCAGGTCAGTCGCTCCTAACACCGGAATCATTGATAAAAGAATATATTACCTCTACCGCGCTAGCAACATACCCGGACTCAGCTACCTTCTCATTCCCCTCCTTTGTGGGTTCTATCCCGTATATTGCAGCCTCTATAGCGTCAAGCTCGACTTTCCAAATGGGGGATTCACAATAACCATTGTCTTCATTCGTATCGTCATCCAAAACGGATCAAAGTGACATATCATTACTCTCTGTGGCCATATCACTCGATCGAGAATTCATAGTGCTCGATCGAGGAGTTTCTTCATCAAGAATAATGGATCGAGGAGTACTGACCGTTCAATCGAGTTGTTATTCCTTAGAAGTACTCGGTCGAACAGTGTGGGGTGTTCGATCGAGGTCTTCCTCGTACAAACCGTTCAATCGAGTGGTAAGTTCTGCTCGATCGAATTCCTCCTCATAGAATTCACTCGATCGATCAAAGTGAACTATTCGATCGAGTGTTTGATGCTGAACCGTAGTGAGGTCCTTGAGAAATGCTTCGTTTTCAATAGCCTCTTCAATTTCCGAGTCGTAAAAATCTTCATCATCAATAGGCAACTCAGGTCTTTCATAGGAAGGACCGCTCTCGGTACAAATAGAAAGTACCTCCTCTGAATGCCCATAGCCTATCTCGGTAGCTAATTGAGCTATTTGAAATTCAAATAGCTTGACACGAGCTTCCCTAGCTTTATCAGATTCTTGCACTAGAAGTGCAAGTGCCTTCACCAAGGACTTCAATTCAGCAACCTCTTCATTCTCTTCAATGGGAGGAAGGGTTTGTTGTTGCAGGGGCCAGATAAACGGAGGATTTTGATAGCCTCGTTGTTGAAGCAGATGTGGCGGCACATATGCAAAGGAATGAGTGACTTGCCTACCCTGCCTAAACGCATAGACTTCGTCGTTCCCGCTAGACAGATAACAGCATTGTGCCCTGCAGCACCACTTCTCTCACAATAGACCACCTGTTTCACCATAGGATGGAACATAGGTGGAAGATCAAAGGTACTCAAGCCTTCCCTTTGATGATCTTTTACCTAGAACTATCTAGGTAGGACCTGTAGGGCCTATCAAAACAACACTAGAGAAAAAGATGAGAACTGTCTCAAGGAATAAATCCCTTAAGGCTAAAGACGGACAAAAATAAACAAGTAAATAAAATAGTTGCCTCCCCGGCAACGGCGCCAAAATTTGATACCGTCGTTTTAGTATCAAAAATAAATACATAAGTACTACTAACAGAAGTCAGCGGTAAGTAGGGTCGATCTCCACAGGGAGGCGGTCACTATCTACTTGTTAATTCAGGTCTATCTACGGTCACAATTTAGGGGTTTGAGTGTTGTTACTAAACTAATGAAGGCAAGGCAAGGGATGAAAGAAGAGAGAAATCAAATAGAGAGGAAAATGCCAGGATATCAGGTTATCATGATAGATCCACAAGTCAGCTAAAGGTAGGTCAGTCGATCTAATGTGAGAAGGGTAAAGAAAAGGTCCTTCCGGTCCGCTATCCGCCCTAAAATACAACTAGCTTAGCTTCCGCCCTCACTAGTGTAGTCTATTGCCAGAACAGGTCTATTCATTCCAATCTTCCGATCTAGGATTGAACTTAACCATATTAACTAGTTCAATTGCATGCATTCAACCAAACGATTAAAATTAAATTGTTAATGAAACAATTTCCACAATAAATCTGTTGACCAATTAAAGCATCATCGATACACTACCATGACTCCCCTAATCCTAGCATTAGGGAATTAGCTAAGCATAATAGTAACTAAAACAATAGAGAGAGATAGAGGAACAGTAAACATAATATAAAGATCAAAGGAAGAGAAATAATGCTTAGAATAAAGGGAAAGAGAAATTACAAAGGTTCAGATCCGAAAGGAAGAGCAAAGTAACGTCTGACAGTAAATAGGGAAAAAGTAATGTATCAAGTGATGCAAAACCTAATTACCTCTCTCCTATTTATAGGGGAGGGATTTTTTTATTCGACCTAAGACATGTTACTAAGACAAAAGCCCGCGTCCAACAGCTAATCACTCGATTGAGCCATTTGGAAATGCTCGATCGAACATAATCCAGCAAAAACATCTCGATCGAGTGAAATGAATACTCGATCGAGTATCTCTAATAAATCACCCCTCGATCGAACACATAAAGTATGCGATCGAGTATTCTTATCCTCCAAAAGTGTTCGATCAAGGATTATAGCCAGCAAAACACCTCGATCAATGATTCCCCACTGCAGCAGCTCGCGTTCTTCACTTTGTTAGCTTCCGAGACTCCTTTGCGCATCCCATGACAGTATTATTTCCGGTCCAAATCCAACTCATCCTCTAAATACAAGCAAAACGGACGATAAAAGGCTTGATTCCGCTACTTTCAGGTCCATTCCTGCAAATAAAGGAAAACATACCAAAGTAGAATATTCGGGGCATTTCGTAGCATAAAACTATGAGGATCCCATAGAAATACGTACTTAAAGAGGCTTAAAAAGACTATATAAAATGCATGTATCAATGCATCCCAAACATCTTTATGCCAAACAACAGAGGGGTGTCCTCCCTGCAACAGACCATACCCTGACTTAATACTATAACCCTTAGGATCATGAACCCAATGGTTATTCACATACCCAGTGGACATCAGACCCTTAACCTTGAAAATGTTTCTCTAGTTCCAGTTTGAATCAGAAGTAGGAACATAAGAATGCCAGTCCTGACCTTTTAAATAGATATGATGAACCCATTGTACCCACAATCTGTCTGCTTTAGTATATAACTAGTAAACCAATTTCCCTACACTTGCAATGTTCCATAACTCTGCCTTCTTGACACCCAATCCACCTTCTTTTTTGCTACAACAAATCCTATCCCAAGCCACCAGAGGTGCCGTCTGATATTCAGTCCCACCTTCCCAAAAATAGCACCTGCAGATAGCTTCAATTTTCCTTACCATAGCTTTTGGAATCAGAAATATTAATCCCCAATAGTTGTGTAAAGTATTCAAAACAGAACTGACAAGGATTAGTCTGCCTACATAACTCAATTTCTTAGCCCCAATGCTTCTAACTCTGAACACAATTCTCTCCACCAAAATATTACAATCCATCCTTGTTAATCTCCCAGCTTGGATTGGTATTCCCAGATATCTAAAATGTAGGTCCCCTTCCTTGAATCTTAATATCTGGAGAATCTCAGCTTTCAGACTCTCAGTCACACCCCTAAAAACAACTTCAGACTTAGAAGCATTCACCTTCAATCCAGAAGTAGCAGAGAAGGTGGAAAATGCTCTAAGCAGCAGCATTATAAACTTAACATCTCCTTTGCAAAACAACAATAAATCATCTGCAAAAAGGAGATGGTTCAGTTTCAAAGCCCCACACAAGGGGTGATATTTAAAAAACCATCTATGAGTAGTATAGTCCAAAATTCTAGTTAGGTATTCCATACAGATGGTGAACAGCAAGGGAGAGATAGGATCTCCTTGCCTTAACCCCCTTTTACCTCTAAAATAACCAAACATAGCACCATTAAGATTGAGAGAAAAATTTGTTGAGGACACACAAGTCATAATAAGCTGCCTTGTTTTCTCAGGAAACTTCAGAGCAGTCAATATCTGATCAAGAAACCCCCACTCAATTGTGTCATAACCTTTCTAAAGATCAAGCTTGAACATACATCTTGGGGACACATTTCCCCTATTATAAAGTCTAATTAAATCTTGGCAGACCAAAATATTCTCCAAAATGCTCCTACCTTGAACAAAAGCACCTTGATTTTTGTTGATGATATCAGGTAAGATCACAGCCAGTCTTGAGTAAATAATTTTTGAGATAGTTTTGTAGAGCACATTACAACATGCTATGGGCCTGAAATATTTCACACTAACAGGCCTATCAACTTTTGGTATCAAAGTGATAAGTGTAGCATTAATCTGGTTCAACATCTTCCCAGTCTCAAAAAAGTTCAGGATTCTAGCAGTCACTTCACCTCCAATGACATCCCTAGTATCTCTAAAGAGTTGGCTTGTATAGCCATCAGGTCTAGAGGACTTGTCCTTAAAAATACTAAAAAGAGCTTGTTTCACCTCTTCTGCAGTCACAGTTCTATTCAAAACCTCCCAATGCTCCCCAGTACTACATTTACCCCTAATGTGACTCATATTTGAGCACATTTAGTCCCCGAATTAGCCTCGTTCCTATGCTTTATAGTGCATAATTGGGTCATTTACTATCTTTAGTTTCTCATTCTTCATATTCTTTGAGTTTTTGTTTCCTTGGTAGGAGAGGAGTGCAAACCTTGCATTTACATTGCGAAATGGAGCTAAATTGATCGCATCTAATGACCATGCATCAAAGGGAAGACGATACTAGAAGGCCTATGTAGATAATAAAGTGAAACGGGCAATGACGAAAGGATCCTTGCATCCCCGGATTGATCCTCGCGGATTGTGAAGGAAGAAGAGAAGAAATGTTGTCTGCCAAGGGATCCGAGCGGATCACAGAGGATCCGAGCGGATCACAGAGGATCCGAGCGGATCACAGAGGATCCGAGCGTCTCCCCACCACCATCCGAGCGTCCCGTGACCAAGACGCTCGTCCTGAAGCAATAAGATCCGAGCGTCTCCCTTGACAATCCGCTCGGATCGTACCCCAGAGAGCCCGTGCCTGTTTTCAAGTCGCTCGGATCATGGCAAGACTAGCAAAACGGAGATGCTCATCTCCTTGGAGAGGAGCATTTCCTCAACTTTTCTTAAGAACTTAATAGTCATTTAAGCCCTTAGTAACCCTAATCTTTCTACTTAATCTTTAGTATAAATACCCCATTGTACTATCTAGATTGACATCATCGAGTGATCAAGTTCAAATCAATTAGTAATCATTCTTTAATCTTGTAATTAACTCTTGATCTAGTCTTAATACAAATCTCAATACTTAATCTTTCCTTAATTTATCTATTGTTCATCATTTATTTTGGGTAATTAGAAGATCATTTGGGTTTATTGGGAGATTGACAACCTTCCATCAATCATCAAGTACCTCTATTATTCTTTGCATTATTATTTTGGAATCTCCATAGGTATAATTCTCTTAATCCTTGCTTTAATTATTGTTAACCATTTTCATTCATTCATCATGTTTTGCCTTGTTAATGTGATTGACAACCTTGTTAGCATGTTAAACTTAATAATGAGTGAGTAGTTTCCTTAGCTAGGGCTAATGGGTAATTAAAGGAAACCAACATGGGGAATGATTCATGCTTAATCTAATATGTTCACATAATTTATTTGCTTGCTTGTTGTGATTTCAACTTATGCACATGTTATGTTAGATGAAATGCGAGCCTATGAATCCTTGCATTTTTTACCCATCACTTATCTTTTCAATGAGGCTTGTAAGACATAAACCAACTCGAGCCTTATTAGACCATGCATAATGTTGAATAGGAAGGATTAAGTCGACTTGTAGGTGTTGTACAATCTAATCGATTCGGCTCTGGGACCCAAACCTTCTTAGGGATTGTAAGATATACACTAACTCGATCCCATCACAACAATAATTGCTTGCTTATAATTTGAGAACATGTTTGTATGATCAACTCCCATGTATTCCCCGATGAACCCATGATACCCTAGTGCTTTTAATCAATTGTTTACACCTTCATTTTATCTACCTTGCTTTGTTTTTATTGTTGATTAGTTTTAGTTGATCTCTTATCTCAACCCCAAATTGTGACATCCTAAGACACGACCATTTACAATTGAAGATCCTACATCAATACCCGTCCCTTGGGATCCGACCTTTACTTGCCTCTTTAATAAGAGTAGTTGGTGAAGTTATAAATATTGTTTTGGTTGGGTAACTTTTGACGACGAGTTTTAAACCCTGTATACAAAAAAATGGCGCCGTTGCCGGGGACAGTGTTAACTTGATTTGATTTTCATCAATTGTTTTTAGTTATGTCGTTCTTTACCTTGGGGAAGTCAATCTCCTCAAGGTTGTCTAATTGTTTTCAAGTTGTTTGATATTTTGCATGTCTAGGAGATCACAAGGTAACTTGTTACCCATTGATCTTGAAATCGAAAGAACTTTGACCAACAATAGAAGACTTGCTAGGAATACTTTGAGAGGTATTGGTGAGATTCTGGACATTCAACCAAATAACATTGAGTTCATAAACCCTTTTGCAAGAGAGGGAGAGGATAACCTAATACAAATCCCGCCATAAAATCAACCCACAATGCCTAAATTTTCATCACATTCCATACCAATCGAGGAGAATCTACCAAATGGTACTCCTACACCACAACATTTAACCGGTAATTTCATTGCCAAATCCGCATTTATACAATTAGTTGAGAGAAGTCAATTTGGGGGGATGCCTAGTGAAGACCCTCATTCTCATATGGACACTTTTTGTGACTATTGTGATGCGATTTCTCAAACCGGAGTTACTCAAGACCAAATCCGATGGGTCTTATTTCCTTTTTCTTTGATTGGTTCCGCGAAACAATGGTTGAAGAGCCTAGATAAGGCTAATCTTGGTATTGATTCTTGGAAGAAATTGGCACTTGCTTTCTACAAGAAATTCTATCCTCCGGAGTAGACTAACATGTTGAGAGCCCAAATCACCAGGTTCAAACAAAGGGATGAGGAATCTTTGTATGAATCATGGGAAAGATTCAAGGACACTTATCGATCTTGTCCACACCATGGACTTAACGAGTGGTTCCTTGTACAACAATTTTGGAATGGTCTATACGAAGACTCCCGAAACATTCTCAATAAGGGATCAAATGGTATGTTCACCGAAGTTGATGACAATCAAACATGGAACAAAATTGAAGAAATGGCGGTCCATATCTCACAATATAGTAGACCTCGGAAGGCTACTAGAGGAGGAAAGCATGGGGTGGATTCCATTACTCAATTGGGTGCTCAACTTAGTGCTCATATTGATACCATTAATTTGAAGTTTGAGAAGGCCATGGCTAAACTTGAAGAGGCCTCCAAATCACCCAAGCAACATGTTAATACTATGGTGGCATCATCATCAATTCCAAGTGGTGTATGTGAGAGTTGTGGAACTTTGGGACATGACCAAAGTGAATGTAGGGGAACAAGTGAATGCTTTCCAAGCATACAAAAGCGGCACCCTTTATTCAAACTATTACAATGAGAATACCAAATTCCACCCCAATCTTTCATACAAAAGTCAAAATGTTCAAAACCCTCAAGCATACACCCCACCTCCTATGAGAAACCAAGCTCAAAGACCCTTTTACAATCAAAACCAAAGTTATCAAAATCAACCTCCATACAATCAAACAAATGACCAAGGTTTTGATGTTCAAAAAGCGGTCCTCCAAATGCAAAAGAACCAATAAGAGTTTTTCACTCAAATGCAAAAGGATAGCCAATCAAAAGACATCACCATCAACAACATACTAGCTCACACAAAGATGTTGGAAACCCAAATGTCTCAATTAGCATCTTCTAGTTCTCAAAGACAAAAGGGGCAACTACCACCTCAAGGTAATCCCACAAGACATGATTCGGTGAGTGCCATCCATTTAAGGAGTGGTACTAGGTATGAAGGACCCAAGAAGCCAATTAATGAAGATGTTGTGAATGCTAGTGACAAGGAAAGAGTTGAGAACTCTAAGAAACAAGAAGAACCCACCACCATTCAAGAAGTTTCAAAGAAGAAGAATAAAGAGAAGGTTAAGGAGAAAGAGCCTATTGTGATTAGACTTCCATTTCCGAGTCGTCAAGCTAAGCCTAAGTTCGATGAACAACTTGGAAAGTTCATAGAGACTGTGAAGAATTTGGAAGTATCAATCATATTCATCGAATTGATTAACCGTGTTCCGGCCTATGCGAAATACATGAAAGATATTCTTACAAAGAAGAAATCCATTCGGAAGCTAGAGACTATTGCGTTCACTAAGGTGAGTAGTGCCATCCTACAAGGAAGTTCACCTCTAAAACTCAAGGATCCGGGAAGTTTCTCTATTCCATGCACCATTGGCGACACTACAATCAACAAAACTCTATGTGACCTTAGAGCAAGTGTAAGTGTCATGCCATACTCGGTATGCAAAAGACTAGGAATGGGAGAACTCAAGTGCTCTAATATCACACTTTAAATGGTGGATCGGTCAATGAAGACACCTTTAGGGGTGTAGAAGGATGTGCTGGTAACAATTGGCAAGTTCTTCATCCCGGTGGACTTTGTTATTGTTTACATGGAGGAAGACTTCAACATTCCTATCATTTTAAGAAGACTATTCTTACACACCACGGGAGTGGTGATTGATGTGAAACATGGAGAGCTCACACTTGACATGGGAGATGAAACAATCACTTTTAACCTTGACAAGACAATGAGAGCTCCGCGCTCACATGAGCCATGTTTCATGGTTGATCATTATAGCCGAGAAAGTGATAGGAAGAAGTTGGCATCTCAATACAAAGGACAACCTATGGGTAAAGAATCACCACCCATATGGGAAAGGAAAGTGGATAATCTCCAAGATGCTCCATCCAAAGAGCAAGAAAGTTTCAACAAGAATGAGAGCTTGAATAGCTCACCGCCACTCATGACAAGAGAAGAAGAAGGCCTCATCGGCCATAATGACAAGAAGGAAGAGGAGTTGTTCTCATCAACTCATGATACTATTGGGAAGCAAGCTAATAAAGTATGTGGTTTATGGGATGATGAGTTTGAAGGGTTATTCAATCCTTATATTGGTAATGCTATGACCCAAGACCAAGACTTTGGTGATTATGTTAACTCAAATCATCATAATGAAGAACAACATATGCAAAGGTCTATTGAAGATCTTTATAATGACAATGAACAAGCCTTCGACTACTTCTTCAAGGTGTTGAGCAACATCAACAACACCTTGGCTATGCCTCCTTGACATCTCATACATGAATGAGAGTTTGGTGGAGTCCTCCCTAAACCACCATTTGTAAATATTCTAACCCCTTAACTTGCACTTTACTTATTGTATTGCATTTTTGTCAATTTTGGATTCATATGCTTTGGTCAAGATTATCATTTTGAGAGAAAGTGAGGGAGGGACTTATATGTTTCTTGATGTGTAGTGTTTTGACTTAGTGTAGGGATAGCAATTGTCTAGGCTATACAAGCCTTTGTAGTGCCCCCACAATGAAGACCAAAGGAATGAAGACAGAATGACTTGGGTTATGAAAATACCCACGGGTGGAACTGAATCCGTGAGGTACAGGAGCAATCTGAGCGTCTCAAGAAGAAGCCGCTCGTCCTCGCTGAAAATCCGAGCGTCCTGACTGAAATACGCTCGTCCTGGCAGAGCTAAAAAGGAAAAAATTGCACAGGGTATGAATCTGAGCGTCTCCTCAGGAATCCACTCATCTCAACCAAAAGACGCTCGTCTCAGTAAAGATCCGTTCGTCTTGGTTATATCAGAATCTGGGATTTCACCCTAACCTTAAATCCGAGCGTCCTCAAAAGAATCCGCTTGTCTCCAGGCAAAATATGCTCGTCTCCTACCGAAGACGCTCGTCTCAGCACGGGTTACATTTTATAAAACTGGTTGGGTAACAATCCGAGCGTCCCGTGCTGCAGATGCTCTTCTCCCTCTACTGCAATTCAAAAACACGGGATTAAAACCCCCTTTCCCCATTTCATTTTCTTCATTCAAAACATAAACACACATTCAAAACCCTCAAAACCCTCAATCTCTCCATCCACAAAAATCAATTTCCTCAACCAAATTCACCCAAATTAATTCCGAACTTCCTCAAAACTCAAACAAATCATTCTTCTATTAACAAAAAGCCATTCAAACATCCAAATCCTCAAAAATTGAATCGATTTTCTAGGGTTAAAGGCAAATTTCGAAAATCCTAAATCGATTTGGGTTTTATTGAAGCTTGAGGATACTAGAAGAATTCAAGCAAATCATTGGTTGTTGATACATACAAGGAGAAGAACTATGGCTAGGACTAAAGGTGGAAGCAAGGCACCCACAAAACCAAACCTTTCCAAAAGGCAACAAGCACTTCAAGCCTCAAAGGCTTTGGTGGTTCAACAAGCAAGAATGGAAATTCAAGAAACTCCTATGGTGGAAGCTACTACTTCTATTCCGGTTATTGAGCAACTACAAGAATATCCGGAGGTAATTTTCACATCCGATGCTCATTAGAAAAATTTTGTGTCTCTTGCTAAGAAATCGATTTTACCCACCAAGTTTATTTGCCAAGATGCCTTGACCAAATTGGGTGTCCTTTAAAGGACCAAGAACTTCTTTGAGTCAATGGGGTTGCTTACATTGTTTAATATGCAAGAATTGACCTACCCCTCCCTCACCTTGGAATTTCTAAGTTCATTGAAAGTTACAAAGGTGGAGACTCGAACGAACATTGAATTCCGCCTTGAGAATGTGGATAGGAAGATGTCCTTTAATGAGTTTGGCAAAGTTTTCGGTCTTGATAATGACTCGACTTATGTGAAGAAACCTTCAACAAAATATGATCCCACCCCTTTGTGGAAAGCTATTACCGGAAGGAAATTCGAGTCCTTCCATGAATGTCGTGCCCTTTATGTTCATCACCCGGGCATAAGGGTGTGGCACAAGGTTGTGGGAAATACTCTTATTGCTTGGAAGGGGACTAATCACTTCACCGAACTTGATTTCATCTATCACGAGTCAACCTTGAATGTCGATAAGAAGTTCACCAAGAAATACAATATCCTTCAACTTTTAATCGAAAGGTGGCTTAATATCGATCATGGCAAGTAAGGCGCGGCCTTTATAGTAAATGGGGGATTGGTAACGTGGTTGGCAAAGCACTTCAACCGGAATTTCAACAAAGATGACACTTATAAGCCGGGTAAGGGAGGCCACCTCATTGATCTAGCCACTATGGTTCACAAATTCCATTGGGTCAAGAATGACACCCTTGACAACAAATTTGAGTGGCTTACAAAAGATGCCAAATCCTTCATTCTACCGAACAAAATGTGCCGACTAAATGTCCAAAGCCCGTACTATCTTCTCCCACTCTCCGAGGAAGCCGAGTCCATAATGCAACACTATAGGGAGGCCATTGTCGAGCCCTCCTCCTCTATTGTCACTCCACCCTACCCGTTCACCTACCATGAATTCCGACCCGAAAATGTTACGGTGGGGAATGATTACTTGACTCTTTTGATGCAAGAAATGCATAAGCAAGCCCATGAAGACCGAGTCAATGCATATAGAGCTCAATATCCGCCCCTCTTACACCTAGCTAGGCAAGGACTTCTTGACCCATCATGTCCTTTGCCTGGTTGGGCGGATAGGGAAGTTTTCTTTCCTAATGCTCCTAGGGATGCTAGCATGGGTGATGAGGAGATTGTTGTTGAGAGTGGTGGAGAAGAAGATGAAGAAGGTGAAGAAGAATAGGGAAGTGAGAAGAAGAAGAAGAAGAAAGCTCAAGTGATGATGGTGAAGCCTCCAGGTCTATGGAGGTAGATGATGATAATGATGCTAGTGAGGATGATGATGATGATGATGATGATAATGGAGATGGTAGTGATGTCACTATGAGCTACAATTGAGGATTAGACAAGCTTTTGGAGGATACCACTACCCATTATGAGTTTCCTACCCCTCCTTTTAGCTTTGTCTTTATAACATTTTTAATTTATTCTTGATCATGAATATGGAGTCCTAGCACCACATAGAGGAATCCCACCTCAGTCTCATTGAGGTGTCTTTTATTGTTCCCACATGAAAAATCCAAAATGACAAGTTTAGTTGTATGCATAGCATCTTTTATGCATGAACTCCCTCACTCTCATTTGGTTTGGGGAAGTTCAAGCATACGCATTGGGAGTTAATTTAAATTATGCTCTCCAACCAAACAAAGAATCATGCATCATATAGCATGCTTAGTTTGCATTTCGCTTAGGAATCATGCATTTTCATATAGCTTGCCTAATTTCCTATCGTATTGGCCATTGAGGACAACGCCTATACTAGTGTGGGGATGGGAAATTCTAACATGATTTATAAAACAAAAATGATAAAAATTGAAAAATTTTGAAAAATACAAAAACATGTATTTTTATTTCATAAACATAAAAACCATAAAAATTGAAAAATTGAAAAAATCAAAAACATGTTCATTCCTTTTTAGTTTAGAATTGTATATATTGTACATACTTGTTTGTTTGCTTGTTTGTTTATCCTTTTTCACATTGATCGACTACGCCACATCCGAGACATGAGGATATTGAAGGCCGCATGGTATGATCTTTCCAATCTCCTTTTTCCTCTTTATGTTAATGACTATGTGGCTTTATTTTGATTGATGCGGTATAAACAATGTGATTATAGGATTGCATTCAGATTATTTGGCATACTAGTTGGTAGAAACATATGCATTAGGTTATATAAATGATAGTTGCATCATGGCATATAGTTGCATTTAGGAGACATTTTGTGAAAGCATCTATTTAGGAAACTTGACAAGTGTATATAGGCCCTTGTAGATACTTTTTCTTCTTGAGACTTTGCTTGTTAGAATACTTGTAGAACACCCTAGAATGTGTCATGCTAGTATCCGTTGACCCATGGATTAAGGCCTAGTCAAGAGTACCTTGTGGTGTGATAACTGCTTGGCTACCGTTTATTCCAAGGTGACCCTTGAAACCATGCAAACATCTTCCATGTTCTACCACATTTTGTTATCAAAAATGGGAATGGGCACAAAAATTGTTCAAGATTGAGTTCAAGAAATGAAAAGAAAAAAAAAAGTTTGCTATTGCATCAAAAAGGAAAGAGGAGCAACAAAAATGAGAACTTCTATGCTTCAAATACAAGCACCCTCACTACAAATAGGGTAGCTTTTAAAATGTATAAAAGAAAATGCAAGAAAAAGTTGAAATTGTCAAGTGTTGAAATGCCAAACATCAAAAGAAATGGCAAAAAGAAATTGTTCTCAAAATGTCGAATGCCACAAATTGGGAGGAAAAACAACAACAAAATGCAAACTCCCACATGAAACTCAAATTCTATTGATACCTTTTCCATCATATCCACTTTTGTGCATGGTAGAGAGGGGACGACCCTTCTTCTTGTCTAGGCAAGAAGGGGAATTCTGCGATCCTCAAGTGTTTCTAACACCATAGGGAGCATACTCTTGACGAAAGCATTTAACGATTGAGGACAAAGGTACCCTAGCTTGACACAACTTGGAGGTGATTTATTGGTATCCTTCTAGGCTTAGTAGTTTGGAAAAACCGTATCTATGATGGAATGTGTACCCTTATATTGCTTCCCTTGTAGATAATTTCCGCCACTTAGATGAGGAAAGTGGCTATTCATTTTTATAGATGCATCCATTACTTGATTTGTGTGCCTTAATGATTGGATGAATCGCCATTTTGACAAGTCCCACCTTGCCTTGTAAGAAGGCATCCTGCCTCATGGTTGTCTTGTTGTGAGTTGAAGGGGCGGAGTGAGACCCGCTAATTGTCTAACATCGGCTATATTAGTAGGTTAGTTTGAATAAGGGTTTGAAGGGGAGGAGTGAGACCCCTGATGTGACTCATATTTGAGCATATTTAGTCCCCAAATTAGCATCGTTCCTATGCTTTATAGTGCATAATTGGGTCATTTACTATCTTTAGTTTCCCATTTTGCATATTCTTTGAGGTTTTATTTCCTTGGTAGGAGAGGAGTGCAAACCTTGCATTTACATGGCAAAATGGAGCTAAATTTATCGCATCTAATGACCAAGCATCAAAGGGAAGACGGTACTAAAAGGCCTATGTGCATAATAAAGTGAAACGGGCAATGACGAAAGGATCCATGCATCCCCGGATTGATCCTCGCGGATTATGAAGGAAGAAAAGAAGAAATGTTGTCTTCCAAGGGATCCGAGCAGATCACAGAGGATCCGAGCGTCTCCCCACCATTATCCGAGCGTCCCGTGACCAAGACGCTCATCCTGAAGCAAGAAGATCCGAGCGTCTCCCTTGACAATCCACTCGGATCGTACCCCAGAGAGCCCGTGCCTATTTTCAAGTCGCTCGGATCATGGCAAGACTAGCAAAACGGAGATGCTCATATCCTTGGAGAGGAGCATTTCCTCAACTTTTCTTAAGAACTTAATAGTCATTTAAGCCCTTAGTAACCCTAATCTTTGTACTTAATCTTTAGTATAAATACCCCATTGTACTAGCTAGATTGGCATCATCGAGTAATCAAGTTCTAATCAATTAGTAATCATTCCTTATTCTTGTAATCAACTCTTAATCTAGTCTTAATACAAATCTCAATACTTAATCTTTCCTTAATTTCTCTATTGTTCATCATTTATTTTGGGTAATTAGAAGATCATTTGGGTTTATTGAGAGATTAACAACCTTCCATCAATCATCAAGTACTTCTATTATTCTTTGCATTATTATTTTGGAATCTCCATAGGTATAATTCTCTTAATCCTTGCTTTAATTATTGTTAATCATTTTCATTCATTCATCATGTTTTGCCTTGTTAATGTGATTGACAACCTTGTTAGCATCTTAAACTTGATCATGAGTGAGTAGTTTCCTTAGCTAGGGTTAATGGGTAATTAGATGAAACCAACATGGGGAATTATTCATGCTTAATCTAATATGTTCACATAATTTATTTGCTTGCTTGTTGTGATTTCAACTTATGCACATGTTATGTTTGATGAAATGCGAGCCTATGAATCCTTGCATTTTTTACCCATCACTTATCTTTTCAATGAGGCTTGTAAGACATAAACCAACTCGAGCCTCATTAACCATGCATCATGTTGAATAGGAAGGATTAAGTCGACTTGTAGGTGTTGTACAATCTAATCAATTTGGCTCCGGGACCCAAACCTTCTTAAGGATTGTAAGATATACACTAACTCGATCCCATCACAATAATAATTGCTTACTTATAATTTGAGAACATGTTTGTATGATCAACTCCCATGTATTCCCCTATGAACCCTTGATACCCTAGTGCTTTTAATCAATTATTTACACCTTCATTTTATCTACCTTACTTTGTTTTTATTGTTGAGTAGTTTTAATTGATCTCCTATCTCAACCCCAAATTGTGACACCCTAAGACACGACCATTTACAATTGAAAATTCTACATCAATACCCGTCCCTTGGGATCCGGCCTTTACTTGCCTCTTTACTAAGAGTAGTTGGTGAAGTTATAAATATTTTTTTGGTTGGGTAACTTTTGACGACGAGTTTTAAACCCTGTATACCAACCCCTTCTAACCACATGGAAATTAACTGGTTCAGTTGCAGCTTGGGAACCCAATAGATCCATGTAGTACACCAGGAATGCATTTTGAATATGATCTCCATCAGTACACACAATCCCATTCTGTTCTTCAATACTCAGCACTTTGTTTTGCATCATTCTCTTTCCGATAGAGTTATGAAAGTAGGCAGTATTGATGTCCCCCTCCAAAGACCATTGAACTTTAGCCTTTTGAATAAGGAAATTGTCCCTGGCAGCAAGTAATTCCTTCAATTCCTGTGCCACATCATATTCTTGCTGCATAAGATCAATATTACCATGAGTACTAATTAGGTCTTTTTGAATTTCTCCAGTAAAAGAACAGTTAAGTTATAACTAGTCTCAATGTCTGAGAAACATGTTTTGTTCAGACTTTTGAGTACAGGCTTGAGATCCTTCAATTTCTTAATAACCTGAAACATCTTTGTACCCCTATAGTTTCTCTACCACACACTATCCACACATTCTCTGACCAGTTCAGATTGCCCCCATATATTAAAATAATTAAAGCATTTCTTGCCACTCATTCCACTCTTCCTATCATATATTGTACAAGGAGAGTGATCAAACAATCTAGGGGGTGGAAATGAGCCATATAGTCACCAAAACTTTTCATCCACTTAAGATTGTCCATTGCTCTATCAAGCCTATTATGGATCCTATCCACTGGTTCCTGTTTGTTTGGCTATGTAAAAAGAGCCTCAGTAGCCTGAATATCCTTCATACAGCAAATGGAAACACAATCTTGGAATTGTTCCATCTCTATTTCAGTAGAATTCCCTCCCAATCTTTCAACAGGGGATAACACAGTGTTGAAGTCCCCTAGCCAAAGCCAAGGGACAGTACAATATGCTGTTTCAGCTTTAAGAAAATCCCATAATTCTTATCTATCCTAAACTCCATTATGAGCAAATCATATACAAGAGAAACATCCTATCATCATTATACGAATTAACTCTCATATGGATATACTGAGAACCATAAGAAAAAAACTGAATAGAGAGGCATTCGTGTTTCCAAAAAACCTAAATTCTCCCTCCTTTATGCCAACTACAATTAGTAGAAATACTCCATCCATCACACAAAGTCATATTCCTCTTTAGCAAATCACTAGGTATTATTTTAGTTTCAAGTAATCCAAATAAACCCACAGCAATATTCTACATAAACCACTTAACTAGCTTTTGTTTATTAATGTCATTAAGGCCCCTAACATTGTAAAAACCAATGCTATGCATTTATAATGGCAGGGGGATCCTTACCACTCTGAACTACACTCCCCTTAGGTGTAGCCAGTCTATTCAATTCCTCAATGAAAGTATATGGCCCTGCACTGCCAGAAACCTTAGCACTAATAGGACCACCCTGCTTGTTCATTCTCATAATTTGCCTTGCAGGTGTAGATTTGACAGTTCTAGCTAAAGAAGGGAACACTTCAGGTGTAAAGAGATTATTCTGAGGTTCAGTCATAGGAGGAGTAACATGGACCTTCTAAACAGGCCTCCACACCTGTTGTGGTTTCTGCACTGCCTTAACCCTAGTTTTTTTAGGAGCTTTCCTGCATTTTTCCTTCACATGTCCCATACCCTTACACAAGCTACAGGTAACTGGTAACCATTCATACTCAACCTTCACCTTAATTACCTTCCCAATCTCATCCAGGAGTCTAACTTTTTCTGGTAAAGCTTGGTCAATCTGAAGTTCAACCATAACTCTAGCCTGACTCAATCGAATTCTGTCAGTAGTTGCTTTGTCCTTCTATACAAACTCTCCAACCAGACCAGCAATTTTTGGTCGACAGTTTCCCCAGAATTTCAGAGGGATACCTGTCAGTTTTATCCAAACAGGCACAACATCTACCTTTGCTTTTATCAAGTCAACATCCACATCCCAGGGTTTAATAATGATAGGTTTATTATCAAACATATAATACCCAGAGGATAAGAGAGCATCCTTACATTCAGAGGTTTTAAACTTAACAAAAAATATGCCATTATCCATAAATGAGACCCTATCAACCTTAAACTCATGCCATACTCTATAAACATAGTCCTCAATGACTTCCCACGGAGGGTTAGCACCAAGGATATAACAAAAGACAGAGTTTTTCGAAAATTCTACCTCAGTTTGGATGTCTTCATGGAAAAATTGGAGCATATCACAAGACTCTTCCTCCTCTGCAATCGTCTTCATGATAGGAATATTCCTACCACCTGTCCTCAACGTCCAACCAAGTGAACCCGGCTCCTCAATAGCATCATTCGGGTTAAGAATAGGAATCCCATTCAGCTCCCCCATCGTCTTTGAATGTCTAGTATCTCCTGAAGTAGGACCCTTAGAACTCGAAGCCAGAGGTGGTTGAAGAACAACCTTTTCATTTTGTGCTACCACTGGTGACTCAACAGCCATCTCCTTTTGTTTATTAGACTCAAGATTTGATTTTTTGGAGTTTTTTATTTAGTTTTAGAACTGGAAGATGCTAAAGGAGAGAACTGATTATCACTAAAAGTCATAACCGCCATTTTTTAGCTGAGCTTTCCTTACAGCGGCTCTAAAATTTAGGTTAAAATTTCAGATCATTTTCTCTTTCTATCTCTAAGCATTTTTCTTTATTTAGGCTTTGATAATTGGTTTAAGAGTGTTAATAAGCTAGGAAATTGATGGTTATTGTTACACAATGAGGTAAACCAAGAAGTTTCCATCTTAAAAATGTAACTAATTTTATCAAAATTTGACACTAACCATGTCAAAAATGTTATTTGATGCTCACTACATGATTAACTTATCCATGAGTACCTTAAATTTCAACTTTTAATGTCTTAGGAAGCTCCACATTGATAATTTTTCTCCTTGATAATTTACATTGATGTGTAATAACATGTAACCTTTCATGCTAAAGTCTCCAATCTTAAAATTTTAAGATTTTCAAAATGAAAGACCGTCACATTGAAATTTAGTTATGAATAAGAATGATGCTCACGTTTAAAGGTTATGTTTGGAGTCACATAATGTCGATAATATAGAAGATTTTAGTATTGGTTAAAACATATGAACACTATGTGAAAACTCTTTAAGAGGTTAACTATTAAATTGAGGAATTGTGAGAAAATTTCATTCATTTTCAAAGTTCACTACGCCAAATCTGGCAATCAATAAGGAGCGTATTACAACGGTTTAATGTATTTAATAACGACACTTAGATTACCGTTTTCTAAATATTGGCGGAAACCTAGACCGCGCTAATAGGAATAACGGTTTCCCTCGAAAACCGTTGTTATTATAATTTGACAACGGCTTCTTAACAAACCGTTGTCAAAAACGTTTAACGGTTTCCAAAAACTCGTTATAGAATCACTCTTATCAACGGTTGTTAGAAAACCGTTACCAGTTTAAGATATCGGCATTTTGAAAACCGTTACTAAATTAACACCAGCAACGATTTTTGTTACCCGTTGTTATGTTATAGCTACGGATTTTTTGTAACCGTTATTATTTTCTATTATGAAATAACGGTTTTTCAATTCAACCGTTGTTAGTATTTGATTAGATTTTTCAGTTTGACTACTGCATTCAAAACTTTATCAGAACTTTAATAAATATTCAATTTGACCAATAATATTCAATTTGACCAAAATAATTCTATAAATATGTCTTCATAATGTATTAGGTCAAATTCTAAATTATCAAACATTTACCCTTTAATTTCTTTCTAAATTTCTCTCTAAAAAAATATGGCTGGTGTATCGGAGCTATAATCACATTCTCGTTACGCACAACCTTTTACTTGCATTCTCCATAATCTCCCGGTTCATTATGGTGTGAATGGAAAGGGTTTAAACCCTAATTTTAGGTGGTTGACGCAAATGCTTCATGACTCAGGTTTCACCGCGGTTAAAAAAGTGTACCCTGTGTCTACAAACAAGCAAGGTTTTGTAGGCTTCGCTTTTATCGTGTTTGACGAAGCCAACTGCCATGATAGTTTTCGTCAGGCAAGAAAATTAGGGGCTAGATTTGTGGGAGGAAGATGCGGGGAAAGAGGACTTCTATTCGGATGATAAACAACAAGGCCCTTATCTATGGGTTCGACCCATCTTGATCATCATCTACTGAAACGTTATAGGAAGCATCACATTCTTGCCACCGTGCCTATGTCATGGGAGAAAGAGGTCATTCCACCTGCGCTTCCCGGTGATAATGAAGGGCCGATCTACGACTTGCTCTATACCGAAATTCATGATGAGTATCCTATTACTTCATCAGATTCTAATAATTAAGTCTTTAATTATTATCTGGCATTTTAAGTTGTATTTGGATTATGGTGGTGGTTTGAATTAAAGTTTAATTATTTATGTTTTTTGTTACATTTTTTGTTACCCTATCCTCTGGAATTCAGAGACAATATCACCAGAAAAATATCAAACTTTTATTATAATGACTTAAGTTTTAGGAGTACATTAAAATATCAAGCTAAATAAAAAAATCACGTAAAACAAGCCTTGACAAACGTTGACAAACGTTGACAAACGTGAAAAAGCAAATGTCTAGTGTGGAGTTGAATGGAGGGAGTATGTTTTTTGTTACCCCATCCTATGGAATTCAGAGACAATATCACCATATATGTCTCTTTCACCTTCAGCCCAATCCACACAGTCATTTTCCCATTCCAACGGCACTGTCCCCTGCTCGGCAATGCGACCTTGGCGGTGCAAAATCGGAAGTAGTAGGAGATGGTCAGATTCATTCACAACCCATAAATATGGGCCTACCTACTGATCATCATGATCAAACCAGAGTCTCAAAGAGTAATTGTTATAGAATGCCCGCTCAAGTTTGCGAGCCTGACGAAAGCATTCCCGCTCCTCACCCCCGCCAAACTCGATGAGGGCGCACCGCCCGAAGCCATCATGTGCATCATGATCGGGGAAGATAGTTTGAACCAAATTCAATCCGGCTAACCGAATCAAACCTATTAACCAGTCAAGGCTATACGAGAGTATAGCCTTTGCATGCCCGTCCTCTGTATACGGGAGATTGTGAATGATGCACGTAAAGAGTTTAGCGTACATAAATCTACTTGGGGGTCCTGCAAGAGGTTCATATGATGCTTCATCATCATCATCATCAGCGGATGAATAATATGAACCACTATAAGTTAATGAACTTGACGACATAATCGATGTGGAATATTAATGGAGGACTTAACAAGTTAAGAATTGGAAAGTGCAAACGGTACAAGTTAAGATTGTGAAAATTATAATTATACTTATAATGAGTTTGGGTTGTATTGGAAACATTATAATAAGATAGTAAGAATTGGAATCGATATAATAATAAGATAAGAATTGGAAACTTAACAAGTTAAGAATTGGAAAGTGGAAACGGTACAAGTTAAATAAGAATCGGTCAACTCTACCATGTTAAACATATTAGCTTACAACGGTTATCAAAAAACCGTTGTCGAATTAGTAAAAGCACAACGGTCAAAAAACCGTTGTCCAATTAGTAACAACAAAACGGTTAATGCCTTATAATTTTTACTTTTTCTGATTTAAAGTTGCAGTATTGCGTGTTTGACCATATGTATAACACAAAATGATAACGGTTCTTTGCTAAGCCGTTATCATATTACATATACCAACAACGGTTGGACAGAACCCGTTTTAAAAAAAAAATGTTTAATTATCTATGATTTTCTAGTGTTTGTGATTTGACAAATGCATGCTCTGTAATTTTTACTTTTTCTGATTCAAAGTTGCAGTATTGATTGTTTGACCGTATGTATAACACAAAATGATAACGGTTCTTTGTTAAGCCGTTATCATATTTCATATATCAACAACGGTTATTCTAAATCCGTTGTCATATTACACCAATAAACAATGGTTTTTCTTATAACCGTTGTAAATATAGATCCCTGTGAAAAATGAAAAGTTTGTGGTTTTACCAATGCATGCCCTATTATTATTGGTTGTTTGACCATTATTCACCTCATGCATGCATGCACAATTAATACAAGTTTGAATGTAACGTATGGATGAAATTAATCTAATTAATTATAGCTTTATTACACTGTAAATAGCATCACATTTGCAGTAACAATAAGAATCACTTTATTATTACTAACCTTTCTACTTCACTTTTTAAATAATCTACATATACATACATATCATAATTAAAAGAATGTCGTCGTCTTCGTCATCCGCAGTCGCACCTCCTCAGCAATCGGTAACCCGCTATATCAAGCCGATTACATACATAATTCACAATCTCCCAGTCATACACGATGCTACTGGGAAGCCAGCTTCTAAGTCTCTTAACCCATTGAGGGACATCCTCATTGAGAATGGGTTTTCAAATGTTAGGGCAATCCACCTGGCTTGGATTTCTGGTAGTGGGTTTCATGGATATGCTCTGATCGTGTTTCGAAGGGATGGTCTTGACGATTTTCGCCAAGCAAAATAACTCGCTGCAAGGTATGCATCACGTGACCATCAAAGGGGCAAAAGTGACTATTATGGCGACGACCCTAAGGATCGTTATGTACACGCTGGGCCTTACTTATGGGTTGCCACTGCTGAGGACGCTCATCTGAAGAGGAGGTTCATACCGTATATGTTTAATAATGTACCAAAATCATGGGAAGACGAAGAAGTGCCTCATTTTGATCATCGTCTTGATGCCGATGTAATAAGCTTGATTTATAATCAAGTTTATCCTCAGTACCCACCTCCTAGTCAAACTCCTGTTAGGGTGTTTAATTAATTTACTAATTAGTTAGCTGTTTGTTTTTGTGGTTTTTTATTTTTTATTGTGTCTCCTTTTTTTTTCCCTTGTTGTACTGTTTTTTTTTTTTCGCCATTGTATAATATGCTCGTTTTAATATATAGTTCTACTCTTTATTACATGCAAATGCTTATTAATATAGATTTTAAATAACTTGCGAACAGACAAATGAATGAAACAATAACATAGAATATAATGACAACGGTAGTGCATAAGAACCGTGTTACAATATAAACACCTCTAAAAATAAATGGAAATTGAAAGATATTAATAAGATAATTACAACGGTTCTTATGCAAACCGTGTTAAATTATGCAATTGTTGAATATCATTATTTTAAATAACCTTCTTTCTTTCTTCATCTTTCTCTCTCTCTCTCTCTCTCTCTCTCTCTCTCTTATTACTCAAATTATGTCAAGTGGTAGCTCTTCTTCTTCCTCTATTTCAACAGGGACATGTAATTGCTCAGTTCCGGCAGCATTGCGGACTTCTTGGACTTTGCAAAATCCGGGAAGAAAGTTTCTTACTTGCAAATTCTATAATCCCGAGACTAAAATGCGTCGATGCAATTACTTCAAGTGGGTTGATGAACCAATGACTAAGTGGCAGAGGAAGGTTATAAACAGGTTAATGAATGAGAAAAAGAGCATGGATATCGAGATTACTCAAGTGAGAAGTATACTATATCAACTTGAAGAATCGAAGCGGGGAAATGACAGTGAAATATTGAAGGCAAAAGAAGAATGCAAGAAGTTAACCATGGATATCGTAGAACTCAAAAATAATGAGGCATGGCTTAAGTTAATTGTCAAATTTATTCTTCTAATTGTTATTACCTAGTTTATTATGTATGGTGGTAGCTTGTACTCTTTATGTGTAAGCTTGTAATCCTTTAAATTAATGGAAATAAGCAAGATTTTCTAAGAAACATATTGTAATTAGCTGGCATATACCAAATGATGCTTTATTTCTTGGCGGTAAAATCAAACACAATGAAATATAAAATAAAACGGTTATACCCAAACCGTTGTTCAGGACGTATACAGTTATAACGGTTCAGGCCGTTGTTATGTATATAAAAATGATGCTTTATTTCTGGGCGGGAAAATCAAACAAAATGAAAATATTACAGACAAAGGTTATTTCTAACCCATTGTAGATAATACTTATCAATTACGGTTTCAAACAAAACCGTTGCCTTTTTGGAAACAAAATACAACGGTTTTTCTTATACCGTGTTTATTACTTTCCAATAAACAAGGTCTTGCAAGTATTGTATTATTGACACATATATACTCTGAGCTTCCCCTCCCCCACATAATATCCTCAAACATTGCGCTTCCCCTCAACCACCAGCCTACCCCATCGTCGTCGCTGTCATCGTCATCATCGTCATTGCCGCCGCCAGATCAATCCGGATTCTCCTCTTTAAAGAAGTAATAAACCCTCCTCTCTAGAGATTTGTTTGTTATTATAATTATGCATTGTTATTATTTGTTTATTAATTTCTGCTTTAGATATGGTCCAAAAGCGGAAAAGAAACAATGGAAATGCGTAAGGCGACGACTCAGGTGATGAGAATAATTTGCAACACACTGCGGGTCGAATGCGCCACAGGGTTTCCCTAGAAGCAATAAATTGAAAGATACCTAATCCTTTACAGTGGGATAAAGATACGGGCCTGCCATATGGTGAGAATGTCGGGTATTTTGCGAGTTGGATTGGTTGTTGTGTAAGACAGTATGTGCCTCTCAGTACGCCGCGTATCAGTGAACTGGGTAAAATATGGAACACCATGCTAATAAACAGAATAAAGGTATGTATATACAATAATAAATGTTTAAGCTGAAATTAAGTTACTACTTGATATGTGTTTTAGCCAAAACACTTGTACCAACTATGCTCATCATATATGCAGTTAGCTTACGTTGTCCCCGAAAAGTATGATAAGTACCTAAAAAAAAAGACAGGGGAAGCCCTCTGTTCTTGGAAGTTAAAGATTACTGAGAAACACCTGTTCAACAAAGAAACCGGGGAGATGAACAAGAACCCACCAACAAAGAAGTATCCGTATGTCAGTCAAGATCATTGGGATAGCTATATCGCTTATAGGCAGTCTGACAAGTTTAAGGTAACTTAATATAATAAGTAAAGAAGTATACTTAGTTTAGTGTTTGGTAATTCTTACGTTTCTTGATACAATTTATTTGATGAAGGCTATGAGTGAGAGGAACAAGGCGAACATTTCAAAGAAAAATACCGTCTTTTATGGCTCCCGAGGTGGTTATAGATTGATTAAGAAGAAACTTGTAAGTACATAATTCTTATAGTATTAGACTATTAGGTGTTTTAGTCGGTTGATGTCGTCCAAAAAACTATGGCTTGCCCCCTACAATGAGAATATGTATGTATAGTATGTGATTATTGTAATGAATCACGGTTCTATAAATTTATTATTAACATGCTTAAATACGTGTAAATGAACTAACAGTTCAATGTCCCAAATTGAATAGGAAGCATTGGGTGCTACTGGCAATCCAAGTGGAAACAAAAGCTTGATGTCGGATTGACTCTCGCGAAAGCAAACCCTCCGACAAATTGTAAGGATGATAACTGAGTAAGTTTACAACCTTCAATAATGTCATTTGTTATTGTATGACTTGAGCCAAATATATGCAAATAATAATGGCATGTGTGTATATTTATGAATTAGTGTTTTTGAAGCGAAAAAAAGATTATGTCCACTTGGAAAATAAGAAAGCAACGTTGTTCCCAAATTTATCACGCCATTAGTAAGTGTATTCTTAATGATTACTCGTATCATTTAATTAATGTTTCTGCGAGAGGTTTATTATCTAATTCAGCTAATTTGTGTGTGATTTATATAATAGTCTCCTAAAGCACCAGACGACAAACAATGCGCCTTTTACGCTTGTCAGTCCATGTGGGAGGTTATCAATAGAAAACTATCTACCATTCCGATACGGGTTCGTGTGACTTAAAAACTATTTCAGACGTAAATTGAGTTCAATTCTGTATACTTCCATGTATTATATCTATTTTGATTATGTATATTTTGAATTGTAGTTTCCACTAATACTCAACAAAACCCCAGAATATTTGCCAGAGGACATCAACCAGATGAGAAATATGTGGGCCAGTTATGTTGTTTCATTAGCAGAGTCTCAATAGTTTTCTCATGCTTTATGTACGAGTGTGTATATATAGAGTCATTGTGTATTGGATTCTTTTGTTTTTCTGAGGAAGTTGTGTTTTGGCTGTTGATCATCCTGTTTGTACTGTTTTTAAACTGGGTTTAATTGATCATGGGGTGTAATATTTTGATATAGGATTGAATTTTTGCACTGCACAGCTGCTGGAATGCTATTTTTCAGTAGCGGCTGAAAAAATAGCATTTCAACAGCTGCTAGAACAAACTAAAATCATTTTTTTTAAAAAAAAAAAATAAAATAAAAACGATAACGGTTAAAAACAACCCGTTGCAAACAATTATTTGACAACGGTTTTATTTAGATAAATAACCGTTGACATATTTTCCCTCCCATTCAAACCGCAAAAAATATAAGATAACGAACGATAACCGTTGTCGAGTTCAAAACTTTTACAACGACTTATTTAAGCAGAACCGTTGTCAAAATTTCATCAATAAAAATAGATAACGGTTACATACCGTTGTCAACAGATGAATATAACAACGGTTTTGCATGCAATAAAGCCGTCGTTAAATTTTGATATTCAATTAAATAAAATAACGAAATGAACCGTCATCATATATAATATTTAACAACGGTTTTGGAACGATAAGACGTTGTCAATAGTAAACTACGACAATGGATTTGAAACCGTTCTTAAGATTTAATAACGGTTTCTTAAAAGATTTTATAACGGTTCTTGATGTTATATAACGGTCGCGTGTTATTTGTACAACCGTGGTATATATTTAACAACCATCGTTGCAATAACGGTCTCAAGTTTCTATTTAAAAACGGTAATTTCATTATTTGACTGTTATTGAATGTCTTATTTGGCATAGTGGTTAGTTCCAAGTCTTATCTTTCCCCTTCTATATCTTGTTATGTGATTTCTTTTGTAGCATGTCAAGGAACACGAGGAGCAACCATGGGAGAAACAACCGCCAACCTCAACCCGAACCGGCGGCACCACCCGCCATTACCCATCCGGGATACCCGGGGTTAGAGTTTAAGAGCGAACCCCATAAGAATACCTTCTTATCCCTCACCGAAAGACGTATGAACGCTACTAGGTGTGTATCGGAGAATGCCTTAGAAGCCTTGGGGATAGAGGTGCAAGTGCATGATATTTTTAACGTACTTGGCATGGAGGGATTGTATAATTTGGCGGAAATAAGCTACCGCAACCTTACCTTAGAATTCTTAAGCTCTTTCCTCTATAATCCAAAAGACCATATCGTGAGCTTTCGACTCAAGAACACCTCCTTTCACCTATCTAGCGATGTCTTCGCGGAGCGATTAGGTGTACGAAAAGGGACCACCCTTACTCTTGACAAGGTGGGGAAGGAAATGAATGCCACAAAATACATCGATCTTTATATGGGTAACCAACATAGCGACGTTAGTGCCATGAAAATAAACGATGTGGAGCACCCCGTTTTGAAAATTTTCCTCCGCCTGATGACCAACCTCCTTACGGGAGAAGAGGCCCTAGCAAACTCAACTCCTCGGAAGTACTACTTCTAAGCTCCTACCTCAATCCATACTATGAGAGGCGTTTTTACTTTAGCCGTGTGACCATGGTATGCTTGGCATTTGAGAGGATGACCAAGTCCGACAAGTGCTCCTTTGATTGTGGCGCCCTGGTGACTAGGCTATCCAAAAACCTCTTGGGTTATGAGCCGGGGGCTATTGATAGACCCATGAGTACGGAGGTGCCTTACTTCGATATTGCCTACATGAAGGGCATGTTTTGGGTTCTGGATAGGAAAGACAAAAAGGGATACTCGTGGAGGGTGAACACGGACCTATACATAAAGCTTCCCGCAACCAAGTGATTGCCCGAAACCTCCCACTTACCCGAACTAGCCCCACCTTGCCCTCCGGCCTGGTCCTACCTCGTCCCCGAAAACCTTACACCCTTGATGGTGAAGCGGTGCAAGGGGAACCAACCCCGCAGCTCCTTTCCTACCCTCCTTAGATCTCTTCGCATGCCCTATCATCCTCCTATGTGCCCATACCCTCGCCACCCTTTGATCGCCCTAGACACTCCACCTACTCCCCGTCCTCTTCTTTCATGCGTGAACCTTCGCCATACCATGACCCTCCCAGGCACTCCATGCACATGCCGTCTTTCACCGGAGGATATAACCAACCACCGCCGGCTTATGATCACCAATACCCCATGGCAGACCTAATCAGGAAAGTGAACCACTCTTTGGTCCTAAGGGCTATGCATGAGTTCACCTATAACCAAGGAATAAGACCGACCGAATACTTCCGGGGTATTCAAAGCCTATGGTATTCAACCCTCGGATTGGGGTCATAAAATTCCTCACGGTGATGGACACTTGCTTAGTCCCTGGGCGGGACCGCACTATGCCACCGGGAGTTTCTTTAATGATGCTCATCAAAGTGGAGGCTACCAAGAGAATGTGGGTGGTGACTACCGAGATAATGTGGATAGTACCTACCAAAAGGGGGTGGGAGGTGACTCTCATGAGGGTGGGGGCAATGTTTTCTATGGAAGAGGGAGTGGAGAGGAGCATCTAGTTGGGCACCGGGAGTTATGGAGTATAATGGCCTCTATGTCAACACAATAGTGGAAGATGCGGCGATGGAACCTCGGGCAATACCAGAAGTGAGGAGCTTAGCACGCGGAGGGAAGAGTCACCGGTGAACAACGAAGGAGCCTTGGTTCGGTGGGTGAAGAGGCTTGGCAAGAGGAGAAAGTCCTCTTCTTAGTCTTGTTTATTTATATGAAAACTCATTTGACCTTGTGTCGATTGAGTCTCGAACAATTTATTTTCTTGTATTGTAAACTCGGCCATAAGGCCAAAAGCTAGTAGATGTTATGTGGTAGGATAGTGCTATGATAACCATTGAGACTCCTTCGCAAGTATACTCGACCATAGGTAAGCTTAAAGACCATAAATGACCGGATTTTAGACTACCATGTGACACTCGGCTGAGTGCCATTTTCACTCGATCGATTGGAGGTCCACTCGACCGAGTGACCCATTTCACTCGATCGAGTGAGCCAAAAACAGATCCTAGGGACCTTCTGTAAAGACCCGCACTCGACCAAATGACACCCTCACTCGACCGAGTGATATCCCTACTTGACCGAGTAATTTTCCACTCGACTGAGTGAACTGTTTTGACCTTGTTTTGATGATTTGACCCAACATGGATTGAGTACCTTCGTTTTATGACCCTACCGGTATCCTAATAGTTGTGTCAGTGTAGAAATCATTAAAGAATGAATTGAAATGAGTTGCTTACGTTGGTATGTGTCGTTTTGTATGTTGTGTTATGAAATATGTTTAGCTGATGGATGAGATCTAACATGTTTAGTAATAATATTAACGATGCGGTAATTAGCGAGTGTATGTAAGAGTCCTATGAGTATTATGCATGATCGAGTCTTGTGACGACTAGAGTGGTATGATACGATATGATGATGGATAAGAACACATGTGTGAACATGTGGTTTATGCATAACATGATCTAGTCGGGAATAATAAATACGGAAGAAACTGAGTCACGTTAGATGAGGTATTCGACCGTGTTACAATTATCATGTATAAGTCATGAGTAATACATGTATATCTGGAGCCACGATTTATGCACGATATGACCGGACCCTAGCCATGATAGTGGGAACGAATGTTAAGCTTGACTTGTACTCAGACCCATGAGCCTAGATCGAGTGAATATGAGAATCCTTCTCGCGAGAGATCGAGTGGTGAACTTCGGGACGAAGTTCTATTTTTAGGGAGAGTGAATGTAACATTTTGGAATAAGAAAGGACATGAGAGCATAAAAGAGCATGTACGGTAAATGCTTGAGGAAGAGACTTGGGAGTTAGGCATAAGACGAATGAGACGTAAGGAAGTGTTAAGGAAAAGTGAGGGTGAGGCGAACTTCGAGGATGAAGTTCATTTTAAGAAGGGAAGATTGTAATACCCGGTCATTCTGGGACCCATACTTGGACCTTGGGATGCGTGAGAGGACCATTAGACCCGATAAGAGATCACGCATGAGGGAAGGATAGCATTACACTAGACCTAGACTAGACCATGTTGAGCTGCAGCGGACCGAGTGGGTCCAGTCGGTCGAGTGAAAGGTATAATCGACCGAGTGAGTCCACTTGATCGAGTGAGTTATCTACTCGATCGAGTAAGTCCACTCGACCGAGTCGACTCGGTACTTGGTCGAGTGATGTTGTTCAGAACACGGGTTAAACCCTTTCTTTCCCAACCCTAAAATCATTTCTATCTTTCTCCTTATCCCTCCAAACTCTCTCCTTTTTCTCTAAACCCTCACAAACACCTACTGTACTACTTGGGATTCAAGCCTAGATTAGAGGATTTCCCACCTTCCTCTTCATCTCCTTCATCTAGTAAGTAAACATCACTCTTTTCTATTCTTTTAAACCCTAACTTTTGGGGAATTTCATTATGGGTAATTAATTACTAATTAGTATGGGTAAGAGGGGTAATTAAGGGTTAATAATAAGGGGTAATAATAAGGGGTTTTGTAGTGTATATTAGTATAGGATGTATTGTGATAGTTAATATATGATTTGTATAGGATAAGACGGTTCCTTGAGATGGTTTCTCTCCGGATTCGAGTAGCTTGACGAGATTGCTAAAAGGTAGGTTAATCCTACTCGGTTTCAATAATGTGTTGTTGTTTATGTTGATGTTGTAGTTAGTCTCACAAAATTAGGGCATTTGCATTATAACATGTTTAGTAGTTAATTGCATCATTAAGAGGATGATTATGATAGGATGGGTTATGTTTCATGTATTGGTTATTATTGTATATGTGGAGGATGTGTTGTTATTTAGGAGACGTAAGACGGTTGGGAAACCGTCTTACGCTTGAGTCACCTCTTGGAGCTTCCCACTCCAAGAGGGATCTTCAATTAAAGGCTTGAGTTACGGTGGGACTCGTGTGGTTGAGACACGACGTCTGGCAGGGGATCCGGATGGCTTCCGGACCCGATACGTCTGGCCGTGTTCCGGTACCTGTTTATTGTTGTTGGTATATCTGGGCGTGTCCCGATACCAATGTGGTTATCGGTATGTCTAGGCGTGTCCCAATATCGTGGTAGCTGTAGTTGTTTGATAGTGGTTCACTCATGTTATAGTCATGTTGCATACTCATACGCTTTGAGTCGTGTCACACTTTATTTATTTATCGAAACTGACGTTTGTGTGTCTACATAATTGTCACCTATTTCCGGGGTGGCATGTGTCGATCCATATGATATTTTCGATCATATGGGGAGCAGGTTGACGTGATCGAGATTTGGGTCGCGCCTTGGACTCGGAGTAGTAGTGTAGCATGGATGACATAGTCATAGACCGGTTGTATTTTATTTATTCATTAGTTTATGTTTTAATAACTAAACTTGTCATTTATTTAATAAAGTTTCTTAATTGTAATTCCGATTTCACTGCCTCGGGAAACCGAGACGGTAACATTTCCTAATTACCTTGGCCGGGTAAGAAGGGGGTGTTACATTCTCCATTTTAACTTGGCGTGTTGAGTTAAGCGCCTTTAGTACTAAGGCTATTCCAGCTTCTAACTTAGCTACTTGTTGGCTAAAATCCTCTATGACCGAAGTAATTTCTTGAAAGTAAAGACAATGGATGATGTTGTTAGAATTTGCACGGTTTCGGGGAGATATCTTTCTTCACCTATCATGTTGATCTCATCTTCTAGTGGAGTGATGAGATACGAGCAATCTAGAACGGATACTTCATCTGTAATCACCAAAATTCCAAGAGGAATTATTTTGTTGTTTAGCTTATCTGGAGGAGGAAGAAGTAGCTTACTGCCTTTAATCATGTCCTGAATGACATGCTTTAACTTATAATAGTTTCACTGTCATGGGCCTTACCCTTGTGGTATTTACACAAAGCATTTATGTCCCAGAACCTAGTTTTCTTTTCAGGAACAAGGTCAGGTGTTAGTCCAATCAGTTGTACTTACCCTACTTCATTAGTCTTTTTAATGCATTGGAGTATGTATCACCGATGTCGGTGAACTTCTGATGTGTCTAATTTATATATGGTTTTACTCCCTACTTTGGCCCGGTTTTATTTGATTATTGCACTTTTATAAGTGTATTTATGAGCTAATTCCGTGTTCTAGGTGTTTTTGCTTGTACTCATTTCATTTGTAGGAAATGAAGCATTCGGTAGCTTTTTCCCGTCAAATTAGCTAGCACCAAAGTTCACAAAGCTAATGGAAACAAGACTTGACCATGGAGGGACGTTTTGGGAAGAATTGGGAAATCCCGAGCATGAAGAAACCAACTTTGGTTGGTGGACAAGTAAAGAAATGAAGCCCAAATGAAGATTAAAAAGCAAGCTTAGGATTCCCCATTGCAATTAGTCGAGCGAATTAAGAGGCTTTAAGACAGTTCCTAGGATTCCTTGTGCCAATTAATCAAGAACTAAAGGAGAATAGTCGGTTTCCCATGCCCCCGATAGGGGTTGGGTGTCCCCGATCGTGGTCACCTGCATTTATGATCTTTACGTTTCAATCCCCTATGTCCTATATAAGGGGTGTCGAATCCGTCAATTGGAGATACTTTTCATACAGTTTTACACACCTTCGTACGCTTTTTTTCAGTTTTTAGAATAGTTTAGATTTCCTTTAAGCATTTCCTTATTATTCTAGATAATTTCCTTTAGCAATTTCAAGTTATATTTCAAATTACATTTCAAGTTATTTTCATTTACTACCTTGTTCTTCATTTCTATGTTCCATTTCTATTGTTAAGGTAATTCTATTTCTAGTACTTACTTTGTTAATTCCTTTGTCATTTTCATTATTAGTTAGTTTGTTAATTCATCATTTCTTAATCATTATACCGTCTATTTTATTATTCCATTGTCATCATGTTTTCATATGTTAATAGCTTAGTTTTCATTATGTGTGAGTAGTACTTTAGTCTAGGGATTAGGGGAGCCATGCATAAATAGTATTTGTAATTGTTGAAATAGAATGCTATAATATCGATTAAACGTTTCTATCACATGCTTGAATTATTTTGTTAGTCTTTGATTATTTATCACAATCTTAGATTAAATTTGTCAATTCACTTTTAAAAGTCGAGAGGCACGAAATTGAATTAGACTAAGCATGTTTTAGTAGACCGATCTAGTAATAGCGAAAGCTCGCTAAGTACCCATTCTATGGTTGACAATAAGCAAGGCCGAGAGGTGGTTGTCACTAGACCTAAACAATTATTGTTATTATCAATTCCTAGTTTGACATGAGCATTTACATAATTACATGTGTAACCCGAGTCCCCTAGACTCTTTTATCATTATTAATTTTACATCATTTTATCACAAGTTTTACCAACCAAAACAAACACTCAATCGTTAATCAACCTTGATAAAATTCGCTCCATGACAACTTGTTTAGCAACTCCCGTCTCCTTGTGTTCGACCCCTACTACTACATTCATTTGTTACTAGTGTATTTATCTTTGTTAGGTGTGCGATAGCCTATCAAATTTTGGCGCCGTTGCCGGGGAGCATGATTTTGTTTGTTGTTACTTGTTGAATTTTATCTTGTTTTATTTTGTCCTAGGGAACACATGTTCCTTGGGACCGTTCTCACGGTTTCTTTGTAGTTTTAGTGCCTATTTTTTAGGTAATGAAGCTATCTCAAGGGGGACCTGTTTAGCCTTCCATAATGGTTGTATTCCCTTTCTTGCAACAATAAAGCCAACCCTTTCATGACTATCTTTCCTAATTTGAAGAATATGTTGGCCGTATTGTTTCTTTTGGATGTATTTACAGTGAATATGAATTGGGTCAGGTCGTGCTTGAAGGTATGGATTCTGGGTCCCGTGATTTGGCTCTTTACATGAGTTGTGGGAGTCTTTACTATAAGAGTAGGGAGGACCTTTGGGTTTTCCTAAGGTTCATGGCTGCCCAATGTCGGGAGGTAGCTCGCCAACAAGCTTTATGGCGCATTGAAGAGGAGCTCAAAGTTGTTCAGGCTCGTTTGGACCAACTTTCTCAAAAGAAACCAAGACACGTGAACCTATTTTTTCTCCTTTTGTCGTTCCACCCTCCCAATGTGAGTCTATTGCCCCTATTGATTTTGAATTTTTGGATGACGATGATGATGTTCCGACTTTTTCTTTTAAAATTCCCCCTATTGTCATTCTAATTGACCATTTAGAGACTCATGTTAAAGACAATAACCTTGTAGTAGATGACACACTAGCCATGGGTGATCTTGAGACCGATCGTAGTGAATAGGATGAGGTTTTGTCCGAGCCTTTAGAAACCTTTGAAAATCCTTTCACGGAGGGTGTAGTTGATCCATTTGAGGTTGATGGAGGACTTAGTGATACTAATTTAGAGGTTAAGTGTAACACCCCAGGTTAATTGAAGAGGTCCAGTGATAGGCTTAAATGACTAGTGCTTAAAGGGATTGGAAGTACTACTCATATCAACAAAGTGCACTTTCTTTTATGGTCATCCATGCGAAAGAACTCCAAAGTTAAGCGTGCTTGGCTGGGAGTAGTCTTAGGATGGGTGACCTCCTGGGAAGGTTCCCGGGATGCGTATGAGTGAGGACAAAATGCGCTATAAAGGACCCATGTTGATCTGTGGGCCATGTACACAGCCTGGTGAGCTACCATAAGTAACCGCTCACGACCAGGTTTGGGCCGGGGTGTTAAAGCAAATAAATTAATATTAAATTAAAATAGATTAAAATATTACTTTTAAAATATAATAAAGGTCTTCAAATTTACGGGGTGTTACATTAAGTGGGATGAACCCCCCCATTTTTTATGAATCTCACCTCCTTGAGTTTTCATGCCACCAATTTCAGACCATTCATGATGATATTTTGAGCACTAACGGTTTGTTTCATGGTCTTAAGCTTGTTACTCCATCTCTTGCTGACAAGTGGAGTAGTACGGTGGTTCTCTTGGAAGTCTCTCATGCGCACCTTGATAAGATATATCATTCCTTACCCTTTATATTTCATGCTTTAATTTTATCAATTGCTTACATTTGCTTTTGTATTGCTCATGCGTAGGTATATGCATGATAGACTCTTACGGGCCTTGACTTGCTTTTTAAATATGAAGATGGTCATGCATTTGAGAAAAAACAAGTCTAACAAGATTTTTAAATTGCGCTTCTCAGGAGGCAACCCGTGTTTAGTTGGTTTTGATGTAATTTAGTGTTTTTGGACAATTTATTTATGTTGGTTTTTGGACAATTTTAATTCAGTTGTAATAGTTAAGACAATAAGATCATTTGATTGCTTTAGTATGTAGTAGCTTGTCTTTCGCAGGTACTTTGCTACTTGGATGGGACTTTGCCCCCGTTTTTAAGCTATCTTGGGGGAGCTTCTACGCGGTTGTATGCTTTCTTTCCCTTTTTTATTTCCACATGTGTCATCCTCATCTCCCCTTGTTGGTTTTATTTGTCCTTTTATGTGGTTTTTTGCGTTTAAACCCATTTTACACATTGAGGGCAATGTTGTTCTAGCTTGGGGGAGGGATTTAGTGGACTTGTTTATTGCTTTCATATTTTTGAAAAATCCAAAAAAATTGAAAAAAAATTCATAAAAAGTTCCATGTTGTGTCAACCCATTTGTCCATTACATAATGTCATTCCTCCTTGCATTTCCCTTATTGTAGCTTTCTAAGCTCATGAATCACGCTTTTGACGTGTTTTGCATACTTAGGGATGTCTTGACATAGTGGGTGATGGATGGATTTTGGACAAAGTAGACTTGATCTTGACATTGGTAAGCTACATATTTGTTAAGGTAGAGCCTCTAATGGTCGATGCATCTATACCCGGTGTCATCTAGGTGTGTGTAGTTTCTCCTCTTGGTGTGCGTTACATCTATACGCACAAGTATGTTTTTTGTTCCATTTTTTATGAGCTTTACTATCATGATTGCATTTAGAAGCCATTCACTTGTTTGCTTACATATATTGCCCAAAAATTACCCTCTTTCCTAGCTACATATAACTTTGCCTACCTTTGTCGAGCTAGTGACTTGCTACTTGTGGTGGGATGCTCTCTTATTTAGGATATGGTTATTTGTTACTATCGTAAGCATTGTTGTTACGGGATTGTTGATTCCCGTATCTTGGTGAATGTTGAATGTTGGATGGAAATTGAAAAAAGAAAGAAAAGAAATTGGAAAAGAGTTGGAAAAAAAGATGAAATGAAAGAAAAAGAAAAGAAAGAAGCTTGAAAAAAAATGATGAAAAAGAAGAGAAGAAGATGTGAGTTACTTCCGTGTTTTATAAAGAATTGTTTTAGGAAGTTTACTAGTGATTCGTAATGAAAAAAATGAGTCATTATGCTGCTTTTGACTCTAGTTCTTGTTGCTTGGGAACGGTTAACGTTTGGAATGAGCATCCTTGCACTTTTGGTTAGTTTCTAGCTTGACATTAGCTCCACATGACCAAAAACATTTGTCTACCTTCTTACCTATTTTCCCTAGCCTTCTTCTTTGTCTTCTTGGCTTCTTTACTTGTGTATATTTGATCATGATTAGCATTATCTTGTTAATTTTGGAATGTCTACCATGCTAGATGGCGGGAGCATTCTCTTGAGTCGTAGATAAGAGAGTGTCTTTCACATAAAATTGCCTTATTCATATTATAAGTGTGAGTGTTATCCCGTGAGGAGTCAGATGTCAATAAGATTATGCAAGAGTTGAAATGTCCATGTGAAGTCCTTGATACTACGCCGTCGTGTAAATCTCATCCATGTATTGCATTTTCCCTATGCCCATGTTGTTTTGGGATTATGATTCATTGTGCTTGTTAGCTTATATTAGGATTTGCAATTAATGAGGTTTAGTGACTCGTTGCCCTTGTCTTGGTTTTATGTGCTTGCTTGAGAACAAGCAAGGGTTTAGCTTAGGGGAGTTTGATGTGTCTAATTTATATATGGTTTTACTCCCTACTTGTTGGCTCGGTTTTATTTGATTATTGCACTTTTATAATAAATGTATTTGTGAGCTAATTCCGTGTTCTAAGTGTTTTTGCTTGTACTCATTGCATTTTGTAGGAAATGAAGCATTTGGTAGCTTTTTCCCGTCAAATTAGCAAGCACCAAAGTTCACAAAGCTAATAGAAACAAGACTTGACCATAGAGGGGCGTTTTGGGAAGAATTGGGAAATCCCGAGCATGAAGAAACCAACGTTTGTTGGTGGACAAGTAAATAAATGGAGCCCAAATGAAGATTAAAAAGCAAGTTTAGGATTCCCCATTGCAATTAATCGAGCGAATTAAGAGGCATTAAGACGGTTCCTAGGATTCCTTGTACCAATTAATCAAGAATTAAAGGAGAATAGTCGGTTTCCCACGACCCCGATAGGGGTTAATAGTGGATTAATAGGGACTAATGTAATACGTCGGAACAAGAAGAGTTCAGAGATGGAAACCAGCCTAAAACAGGCACAACAACAGATGCGTCCCTTGGAAGCGCAACACCTTCTGCGTCTAGGGTTGGGTTATAGCTGTGAAAATCAGGCTCGGTTGCTTGTTACAATTGATTAATTAAGAAAATTATTCAATGCTGGTATTATATTTTCTCTAAGATTAGTCTTAATTCCCCAATCCTAAATCTAAGATTAGTCTTAAATCAATCTATTATAGGTCGATAATAAAGAATCTTGAGTTCATTTTCTTTGCTTTCATGTACGTGTAATGGAGTAAAACGCGTGTAAACCAATGTTACTTGTTTCACAATTTAGAGTTTACACACACCCTATAGTTTCATGAACCTTGAGTTCCTCGACAAAAAAAAAATGCAAGTTGTTTGAGAGTGTACGGACTCTAACATCCCGGAATTGTAGGGATCACACAAAGATACGCCCACGGTGCCTTGATTTTCTTGGTACTTGAAACTTGACCAACACTATCATTATTCATATACACACTCATTTTGCCTAAATAATTGCCATGTTCATTTGCAATCAAAACAATAAACTCATCATGTTCATGTTCCTCAATTACCTACATACATAAATAAGGGAATCCCCCAAACATTACAAGTAATACCCGCCATTTTGTGATCAATACAAATAATTTTTTTTAATGGAAATTCAACCTCTTATTATCGACGCATTTGTAGTAAATACTCACGCCTATTTGTAACTTGCGTTTAATTTAGGGTGGCCCTAAATCCACTAGTTAAAACAACCAAGAAACGGGAATTTTGCCTAGAGAGAGTGGCCCCCACCTTTGCATGTAAGAGCAAATGTCCGTGGATTAGTACATATCACCCGCGTATTTATCACTACCCTTAATTTAAGATGTTTGAAAATTCAGTTCATTGTTTGTCGTTCCACTAATATTTGTGATCAATAAAAATATCGGTAGTTTGATCAATTTTTATCTCTTCGTCCTGATTTTTGTGCTTTGTGATATCATGACTTGAAATTTGAATTTTTTTTTTTTTTTTTTTTTTTTTTTGCTAACTTAAGGTATAATAGTCATATTCTTTTGAACTGAAACTTTCTAAACTGAACTATGGAACAAAATTAAACTGAACTAAAATGAATCGGAACGAACCCAAATAGTCAATTTTCTTTTGAATTGCATGAGGTGGGAAAAAAATCGAAGTAGATATTA
This sequence comes from Silene latifolia, assembly GCF_048544455.1. Taxonomy (NCBI): domain Eukaryota; kingdom Viridiplantae; phylum Streptophyta; class Magnoliopsida; order Caryophyllales; family Caryophyllaceae; genus Silene; species Silene latifolia. The sequence goes on along the minus strand of NC_133532.1, from coordinate 72,326,674 downwards.
AAAGCAGATTTTACCTAATTTTGCAAAAATCTAGTACCTATATTGTGGTTACAAATATAGTGTATGTGTGTTAGATTGAATTTAGGGGCCGTTTGTTTGGGGGGTTTCAAAAAAGAGCAAGTCAATTAAAGTTAATGAATCCCTTTAAAGGGAATGTTTTCAGCGCCATCGGCTCTCTTGATGGTGCCAGGTGCTATTGATAGGAGATGCCTGGTGGTGGTGATTGAAAAGATGGATGTTGGTGTTATTAATTAGCGTATTTCTTATTCTAACCAAATAAGGAGGAAAATTATAGGTAATTTCATTCCTTTCCCCTCCTTTCATTTCTCTTAGGGTGTATTTGGATAGCAAAAGTGGAGGGAAGGGAAGGGAGGGGGGTGGAGGGGAGGGAAAGGGAGAGAAGGGAAGGGGAGGGAGAATGGAGAGGTGGAGTTTTCCCTCCAAATCTTGCCTATGTTGGAGGGGAAATATTTTGGCTTGGAGGAAGGAAATGAAAGGATCCATTATCCCTCCCCTCCAAATCCCTCCACCCCTATGTTGTTATCCAAACAATGGATATTGCCTCCTTCCAAATCCCTCCCCTCCCTTTCCTTCCAAATCCTTCTATCCAAACAAGGCCTTAGTGATTAGAATATGTGAGAACTCAAGTTACTATTATGGACTTGATGAAATCTAGGACAAAAATAAGATTAGTCAGTACGCGGACACTGCGTACAAACTAAAGGAGCGAGGGTAACTACCCTCCGTTCAAGCAAGCCTTAAAATATCCCTCTGCAATAGTTGTACACGGATATAAAAAGGCCGTTGCTTTATATTACACCTATACTTTTATATTACACCTATACTCTGCGTCTGCAAACAGGTAATTGTAACATCACAGTAACTTTAAGCATGTCCAAAATAAATGGAACAATTCTAAAGATTCCGAGGAAGAAACACTTTCAAGTTTTCAACTAAAGATAGAAGTAGAACATGGGAGTCGGGACCGTAGAGCAGGGTGCAACCGAGCATTAATTAATTCATTTGATCTACAATTATAATAACAAATTTTAGTTATAATAAGGTAAAGCTACTAGAGTATGATACTATGTGATTCTCTCTTTGACAACTGTCCTCTGAAGACTCCTGCTGTTCCATAAGAGTACTAGCGTTTCCTTGTGTACAGGTCTCTTCTGAGCCTTTATGTTGTGAAAATCTAACGAGCATTTCCGGAGCTTGCATCTTGATATCTTTACATTACTCAGTGAGTACCTGTCCGTAAACTGCAACAGGGAATATAAACACTAAACATAACAAGAAGTCGAATCCAGTTTATATATGTAAAAAGCCAAATCTAACCATATTAGTGGGTAAAAGTAGCTATTAAAAGAGTCCGTTTTACATTAGAGCTAATTTAATGTTAACTATACGTCATTACGTCTATAACCACAACTCTTTGCCAATATCCTCATCCTTCCACCACCACACCATCGTCGGCTGCCCTCGACCTACTGACCCCAACAAGCACCACCCTGGAAATTCCCGCTTGCAACTTCCGAAAATTTCAGCCCACAACCTACAACTTACTAAACCTTCACAGTCAGCACTCAGCCCCCCCAAAACAACCATATCACCATATTTGACCCACCGAACACCATAATTAGCCTTAAAAGTTCGACCAGCCACCACTATTGAACCCAATATACCAAATTGGAAATCTGAACACGACCATAGATCCCACCACGTGCCTCAACTATAATAAATGCACCTGAGCCGAGCCGAGCCGAGTCGAGCCCGAGCCCGAGCCCGACTTGTCACTCGATGATGACACGACCCAACAATGACCGACATGAATTGTAACCGACCTGCAACCCGTTACTGGCCAGGCACAACCCAATCCGATATGGCACAACCCGCTTAAACTGACCCATAACCGACCTAAGGTCAGACCTGATTGCCACCTTTACTCTACATAGGGGGTTTCCATTATGCATTATCTTCACTTGGTTATAAGACTTGCAAGCAATCAGCAAAGACTACTTGTGAATATGACTGATTAATTCCTGTGACCCTGTCAATAGATTACGAATTCCACTTTGGTCTACGCTAGCCAATTGTTTACATATCCTTTTTAACTACAGGTATGTTTTGTGTGGATCCAAGACTGCCCAGCCCAGCATGTGATTACATCAATTAAAAAAAGGGCATATGCACACTGCAGACTGATATATTAGTCCAGGATCCTCAATCTGATTCAAACATAACATCACACACATACATGTTTAGACTAACTCTATTGAAGACCCCATAATTAATCAACTACTGCAAATCAAATAAATAACAGATAAAATGGTGGTACTCACATTCGGCAGATCTAAGTCGCCTTCACTCGCATCACACCAATCTAGTGATAAACTTCTAAGCATAGGCAACTGTTACAATTATGGTGAATGTCATTTACGAGTATTACATATAACTCCTCCGTTCCATTTGATTGTTTACGTTCACTTTTGGGACACAGTTAAGAAGATGTACATGGAAGTATGGTTGGGGGACTTTTGAACAAGTAGATTACTGAAATACCCATGTGAAATAATTTTTGTAGGTTTATTTATTTATTTATTGTTTGTGTGTTAGGGGGACCTCTCATTGCACATGGGATAAAAATCAAGGCATTTTCGTTGTTTGACATGGAGAGGATTTACAAAAACAGAAACATTAAACAATTAGCGGACCAGCCTAAAAGGATAAAAATTAACCCCCCAATGGCACGGAAGGAGTACTACATATTCTAGCAGTATTAAGGGTGTGTTTGGATAACAAAAAAAGAGGGAAAGGGAGGGAAGGAGTAAGGAGGGAAAGGAAAGGGAGAGGAGGGAGAATGGAGGAGGTGGTTTTTCCTTCAAATCTTGCCGTTGTTGGAGAGAAAATAATTTGGCTTGGAGGAGGGAAATGGAGGGATCCATTTTCCCTCCCCTTCAAATCCCTCCACTTCCATTTTGCTAACCAAACAATGGATTTTTCATCCCTTCAAATCCCTTCAAATCCCTTCCTTCTCTTTCCCTCCAATTCCTTCAATCCAAACGCACCCTAAATGACTTACTTTGGAAGCAGCATGGATTATAAAGTTTCTCCAGATCCCACAGCCCTGCAAGCAGCAATTCATAGTCAGAGTTATCATTATTTATATAATAATGTGATCGCTCATCGCTTCATTTCTCCAATTTACATATTTACATTGTTTTTCTCAGAACTTAAGATAAACAATCAGAATAAGAAGCAAGCTTTAAAAATATACTACGCAAGAAAAATGCAAGATGTGGAATAAACCAGAATAAGAAACCAGAAATGTGGTCCTTTTATTTGACCGTCTTTCATATACAAAATTATAAGAGGGTTATACGAGAAATTTACAATAAATTTATTTGCGACAAAGCCAAAACGAAAAATATGGCGGAGTAAAGCATATAATTTCTAGTGTTTTCTGAAAGATCCATCTGCATTCATACATATGACATTACAAAAGACAAAGCATTACGAAGTTTACATTGTGGCGAAGCAGGAGGTCTTCCATTGCTTTGCAGTCAAAAAGAGCACCAACCCCTTTTGAAGTTATTAATCCACAGTCCTAACACAAACGTTATAAGCACAAAACACCAGTAAGCTAAGGTAACTAAATCAGGAGTCAAAAGCAACGTCTTTTACAGGTTCAACGACCACTCACAATGGTAGTAAAGTGAAAGCAAAATTAAAGAAGTTATCGGCAGGTAGAATTCAAACCATAGCTCGACTTTATAATATTACTCAAATAGATTACCAAATGCCAAATTATGAGCAAAAACAAAAATTAAATGGTACTCTAGACCAAATCAGTTTATGCTCTTTTGTTCACACTTTACACCCAGTGAACAAGAACAGTTTACAGTATTAGAGGTATCAGAGAAAGAGCCATAACATCATACCATTAGTTGCTCAAGAATTCTGTTTCAAAAGATCTACGTAGAAAAGGCAGAACAATACCTAGTACCGCTTTTTTTTCAACATTTCTCTCTCTCTTAGTTATTTAATGGTACCAACTACCAATGAAGATAATAAAAAAAAAACATATGTAAGATAAACCAAGCAAGACATCAGCGCCATATTTGGGTACCAATATCTCAGTACTTGCATGCACACTTTTCTGTTAAAACACGATAGCAGGATACTAAAATACAGGAAGTGATTCGAACTGACAAATCCTTGTAAGTACCTCTAAATGGAGACAAACAAGGCCTGGCCAACCTGATGAAATGATTTCCTGAGCATCTACAAAAGAGGGAATTCATTAGGCAACAACGTGAAATGCAGAACAAATGTTCAGATGCATGATATTCCATAAGAGTGTATATCTTTTCCACTAAAGTCAGGGACACACAGTATTAGACATAAGTACCACGAACAAAACAGCTAATCTAACTGTGTATGATTCACCAAGCAATGAAAACATAACCACAATGCCGATAAAAGCTCTGGTGCAATAACAAAAATGCGGATGTATGCAACCCTAATCCCAGGTCTAAAACACAAAGAAGCTTTTTGTACAGCAAACAACCACATTATCTAAGTGCTTCGAGGGCTCCCGCGAGCAGCATGTAAGGGGAGGTCAAATGTACACAAGTCAAAACACATTACCCTTGTATAGGCTATAAAGATCACCGTGGCGGTATTTTATCACATTCTAAGGCGATATTGACTGTATTTAGTGAGATTAGAATGCTATGGCCCATACTGTGATTTAATACTATGCGAGCATGCGTCGGATACAATTTCTCAACAAACTCATAGTGTTATAGCATTTTCACTCTATAATAATGTATACTAACCTCCATCTAAACATGTGCATCCCACCAATGAAAGTTCAATTAAGTTGACACAACTTTGAGTCAGCAGAGCCAAGTTGTCATTTGTCATCCAGGGAGTCACTCTTTCCAGCTTTAACTTTCTCAAGTGTGGAGCCTTACAATTCAAGGCCAGCTGGGATATGTCCCCGATACAATAGCAAATAGATAATGCCCGTAAGCTTTTCAATGTTACCAACAATTTCATGATGGCAATATCAGAAATCACCTGTAGATAGACGCCACAATTGTTTAGATTTGGAAGAACATATACGGGGAGATATGTTTTAGAACAAAAAAGTAACTCCAGTCTCGTACTCTCGTCAGCACATTTTGCTCATCTAGGAGAGCACTTATTGTTCTTTTATAGGTAACCAGGCTACATCTTGCGAATGACATGAAAGATTTGAATCAATTGCTGGTTCTTATAATGAATATCATCTCATTCCAAGCAAATATCCGTTCTTTTGACCAAAAGTACAAGCAAGAAATATAAGTTCACAACTACTCTCTCTGTTGGAAAATTAGAATTGTAGACAGCTCTAAATTAATCATTTAACCCCTGGCAAAACAGTGACCTCAAAATCACTATAATAGTATAATATAGTAGTATACAATGCGCATGAGCAGTCGACAATACCTGAAACGTAATAGACACAGATTCCAGCAAAGGACATAAAGTGCACAACAGATTCATTCCTTCTGGACCTAATGATCCGCCTAACCCCACCTTCAAATTTTTAAGAGATTTCAAACCAGGACCAATTGCATGGACAGATGAATCAGAGAAACCCCACCCAATTGCTAGCTTTTCTAACCGGCATTCCTTTCCCAGCATACTGAAAATTTTCTCACAAGGATACCAAGATGCCAAATTGTCTTCACTATTCTTTTTCCCATGTAGGCACAAATTCCTACATCCACTGGTTTCCAAGTATTCCAGGCCAGGATTTTTCATAACCATGTACAATAAAGCATCTCTTGAAATCTACAACAGCAAAAATTAAAATAAAATATAAAAAAAAAATAATCAAAACTGGAAAGTCCATCATATGACATACTTCACTATGCAAGAAAAAGATACAAGCCTTTTATGTTCTTTTTGTCTTTCTTTTATTGAGGGAAGAGCTTCTAACAGTGAAATTGACAGGTTCACTTCGACCTTCACGCATGCTTCGAACAATGAAGTCTAGTTGCATACGTAAGAGCAATTGACTAACACAAGAGATGAAATTAACTGATTTTAAGTTGTTAAGAAATTGTCATTAATCGGATATCGCATATTGCATATTAAAAAAATAATAAAAAAATAAATAGGTAACCCTGGCTCTTGTTTGCACATTCCTAGTGTTGGGGCAAGCCAGAATTAGAGTAAATTTGGGTGAAACAGCTCAACTATCATGCCCTAGTGTAATAAATTATCCCAGATACAGAATTTTAAATCGCCAACTCTTCTTCCTTCAACCATCGCTACAATAAAGCACCACCCATATTTCATCTCCAAATACCTCCCACTTGCTGCTCCTATTCCAGGCATGCCATTAAGTGTCCTTATTTGGTTACGTCTAAATGATAAAAGGGGTGCAAAGGGGTTCTTTGCTCATTGGTCTCTAATCCATAATATCATTACTCTAGGGCAGGAAGTCAGGAACCAACTTTATGTTCGGGAATCGGAGACCTCATTTCTCCGAACTCTAACAAAATATCATGTTACTTTATTCACATAGCTACAAACTAACCATGGTGTTAGAAACATCAAGCATCTCCAAGGCAGAACCGAGAAACCTATATAACGCATGGTCTACCAGGCAAGTGTCTCTCAAGCAAAGACTCTTGAGCATGCGTCCTTTAGACAAAATATTCACAAGAGATGTTTCACAGACACCTGCACGGGAACAAGATTAACAAGAGGTACGTGCATACTTTAGCAATTTGAAGATTAATATTTACAAGGTGCTTCTCAGAGAGAGAGAAATGCAATAGCCACTGTTTTCTTAGCAATGTAAAGCATTAAAAAAATGGAGATGCCAATCAAGGCAATAATATTTCTTCACATATGCACCATAAAATTAAATGCTCCACAAACGGTCTAACCTGAGACATCATACTACAGCTCCTCACAAATTTCAGATCCTAACACTGCATCCTAAAATATGTGTAGAACCTTTTCTTTTTATTGGCAGATAAGGACGCAGTTTTTAATGCAATGCAGCTCCTGCACAAGTTAACAGCCCTTTTTTTTTGTTTCATAAGGCAACTGTGCATTAATTATTTTCCAATTATCTAAAAAGATAGATAATTTTAAACTGGTGATACTTGTTTGCCACTTCAAACAGCAGCACCTTAACAGAAAAAAGAGGTGAGTTTCAAATATACTAGTGCACCATAATACTGGGGAGTAGGGAGTAATTATCATAGCACCTCATGTGCTATCCTCAATCTTTAATGGATGATTGAGAATGAGACATCATGCAATGTCGCAATCGAATGATCTACGGTAGGGAAATGTTTAATAGATACACTCCCCATAACACAATCAATAGGAGGGCAGAAAAGGGCCTAATAGCCATACTCGTTACAAATTCGTGCAAACCTCGTGCTTGTCCCAAAGAAATAGAAAGGGAGCGAAAGAGCTCCCATGAAAGTGCTATTCTTGTTATCTCTAACTTTATGACCATACCATACAATATTTCATTATTTCCAAGCAATCAAGACACCATTACTCAATAATGAATTGAGCTTCAAGTATTACATAATAGCAGAATCTCTATCGTAGTTTCTCATCATTTTTTATTAGCAGCCTGATAGAGAAGAGATTTTTGTTGTTTGTCAATAGCTCAACATCTGCTATTGCTAAACATAATATAAAAATAACAGCTACCACATACATTTAATATACACTTCATTCTTTTAAAACATAACTCCAAAATTTTCAAAAACATAACTCAAGAATTTGCTTTTATATTCAAGCAACTTCCAAAATTTCCAGCCACATTTTGCATCTTTTTTTTTGTTTTGGTTCATTTTGAAACCATAATAAATAATGACAACTGACAAGATACTTGATGTCAGTAACTAGTCAATTTCAGAAAGCCATGGATGATTAGAATAGATATATAGGAGATTTGTGAGCGCAGAAGTACTCACCCTTGCAGCCACCTATATGAAGCATTTGTAGGTTAATGTCTGATATCTTTACATGTTCCACATCTACTTCTGTAAAAGGAGAATTTGCGGTACCCTGAGCTCTAGAGCAAAGAGCAGAAATTGAATTTCCTCCAAATGAGGTGTTTGTGGCTATAATCGAATGCAATTTTGCACATCTTACAATAAGATTTGCAATACCGATATCCGTTACAGACAAGCAACCTCTAATGTTCAAATAGATCAAGGAGGCACAGCACTCTGCAACATCAAGGAGCTCTGCATCTGCCAGCAACATTTAAAAAACCAAATCAAGGATTATCAAAATAAGAATAAAAACACTATTTAAATAAATTTACCTGAACGGGAGAGCAAAGTTTAGTCATATCAAAGACAAAATCTACTTCTATTACAATAGAGTATTACATATATAATTTATTATTCATCCAGCCCAACAACGACAAAGCCCTCGTCCCAAAATTATTTTGGGGTTGACTAACATGATCCACTTTGATTATCCATTTTGGAAAATAGATAAAAAGTAGAAAAGGAGAAAGAGAGCTAACAAAGAATGTAAGGGGCTATGAAAGAGATCTTAGAGGAGATGTGAAGGGACTGTGAAGTACAGAAAGTTTAATTGAGAAAACTTTGAAAGAGATGCACGTTGGAGAATTAGTTTGAAGAAACAAAAAAAAAACAAAGAGAAGGAAAGGAACAATTTCAGACAAGAACTAATGGCTAATCTGGTCAGCAGCATATTCTCCAATTTCTCACTGCCATTTTCAGTTCCATCCTTTTATGTCTGTCAAAATTTTGACTAAACATTCGAAGAGTCATTTGTCAAAAGTACTGAAAAGGTGAAAAGCAAACTTCTAAACAAAGAACATTGAATTTGAATTCTGTTTGCTGATTTGTTCTCATCTAAAAGATTATAAGCAGCTATAAAATAGGTCAGCGAGAATGCCACTTTTACCTGAAAAGTCAGTTCGTCCTTCCAATGTAAGCTTTGATATATTTGATGGCCATGGTTTTGGTTCTCGATGGGGAGAAATATTATAATATCTTTTTTTTGTGGGTCTACTTACTGACTCAGAATGTAAAACGGATACTTTTGAAGGTAAAAGGGGACTGACATCAACTGTTAAGTCAACTTCACAAATGGTAGAATTTTCCACAAGGTTGCATAACATAATTGTTTCAAAATCCAAGAATTGAGCCATCCTAATGGTCCTCAACAAAGGGAATGACTTCTTAAAGCAATCCACTGCAGCGCCAAGATGCAACAGAGAACACTTGGATATGTCAACTTCGGCCATTGCCTCAAAAGACAAAATCGGGAAAAGTGAAAGCCATTTTGGATACTCGAGATCAATATTACTTGTTCTTATAGCATCTAATAATAAGGGACCGTCTGATGGACGAAGCAAAGAAAGTAGTAGAATTAATGTTGTTATTTGAGGGCATCCAGAAAGGTCGAGTTTCTGCACACAATAAGCAAAAGTTATATTATATACTGCAAGATAACTTACAAACATGTTGATAAAGAACACAGAGCATTGTCCAAAGGGAGTGTATCCTTTTTAAACATAATGCACTAGTATGATCATCCTCTACATGCAGAATAGTCAACGGATCTAGACAGATATCTAAATAATTATTATGATAGCTGATTTTTTGCAACATATGTTTGTTAAGTGTGTACTAAACTATTATACTTGGTCATATACCCAGATACATCAGGACAATTCACGAATCTATGAGCAAACCACCAGAAAAAATATTCCAAAAAAGAGCATTATGTGACCTTAAGGATCAATAGATAGGAAGACAACCATCACAAGGCAACTCCAATTATGTACATTTTCATTGGGAATGATACAGAAACGTGTATAACAAAATAAATTATGCAGAGGACCATTTGTTAAAAGGTGATGGCAAATAACATATGGCGGCCAGGAAATTACTCCTCTATACAGATTCTGAGATAAATTGAAAGAATATAATCAAAATGAACACATTTTATTTAACCATCAATCGATTATCTACTGCTTACACATTTAAAAAGGAATACACCAAATTGGTGGAATAGTATACTTCTGCATTTTTTAAAAGCAAATACCTGTGAGTATTCTGTCAACCGAATTCTCGCGTAACTAAAGTCATCAGCCACACCCAAATAATGTGAGTCTTTGGGCAATCCCTTTAGAAGACCAAACGTATTAGGAACACCCTGCTTCGCAAATGTGGAAAAGTAACTACACCTGCATTTCCCTATAAACATCTTAAGTTTGAATTCGATGCTAAAATTAGAACAAAAAATACACAAAATTATTACATCCACCAGAATTATTCCATTCAATTTTGGAAACCTCTGTGAAATACATCACATACCCATGATAAACCAGAGTGGCAAAAGGTCAACACGTATCTGCAACACAGACATTTCCACATGTTAGTTTCATTTCCAGACCTACCAAGTTACTATAGCGACGACCACCAGTCAATCGCCAACTCCAGCAAATATCATATTGATGAATGCAGAAAATACCCTGAATAATGAAAGAGCTAGAGTAAGGGGGAATCAAAAGTACACAGCCTTAGTGCTCCAACATAAGGAGACTTTCCAAATAACCCAAAAAAAATGTGTTAAGAATTGGATTGAATGATGGCTGCCTATAGAAATAAGCGCAGCTAAGTTACTAAACCATTTTTTTTGGGTGGTGCTCATTCATGTACGGGTTTTACTCTTTCATGGACGAAAATGACTATTTTACCCCTTTTATTTCAACTCCCCAATTTTCAATTTTCTCTCTCTATATTCAATTTTCCTGACTCACTTGCCAATGCCCTCCCCCAGACTCAAGTAGCCGCCAAAGAAAGACGCTCCATATAACCGTATAGCCAAAGAAAGACACTTCTTCAGTCTCTAAATTCTTAATTTGTCATTATTATTCATGTTTTTAAATCCCAAAACAAACGACAATACAATGATTATAAATTGAAAATCTTATTCCTTGGATTTTGGAATTAGAGAAGAGACAATCGTATTCTAATGATCATACACTCATCTGCCCCAAGACTGATGCTGAAATTGCAGATTTGCAGCAAAAAATACCATCAGCGAATTGCACCGGGTAAGGGGTATGGGATGTAATCAAGCGGCAGTATATTAGGCAAAGGGCTTGCCTACTAGAGATAATTTTGTGTAATTGTGTAATTTGACATATTTGATTAATTGTGTAATTTGATGGATTTGATCAATTTTTTGATGGAGGTAATTAGAGAGAGAGAGAATTACTCAAAAGGGCATACTATGGAAACATAATGAAAAAAAGTCCATGAAAGAGTAAAACTCGTCCATGAATGAGCAACTACGTTTTTTTTTATTCCATTATTATTTAGAACCAAAAAATATAAGCCTTTTGATTCGACCAATTTGAAATGAACTAATCAAAAATAGTATTTTGTATGATACCACAAAACCACTGGAGGACAAGAAATCCACCAAGCAACAAAATTATGGGATGCCCCAATTTCTTTGAACTAAAGTAACATAAGTCCTCAAAAACACGGGCTGCTTTAACACACACAGAAGCTAAATAAACTACCCTTCACATAAATATCTTAAAGAAAGATCAATTGAACAGAATTAAACAGCAATATAGAAAATGATGTAAATTTGTCCATGCCACTTCATCATGCACGCATATAGAGCTTTCATGAGTCTACTTTTTTTTGTAGTGGTTGATACTCATTACTGGTTTTTTTGTACCCACATAGAGGTTTCAGGCAAAAGAACGTCAACAACATCAGAAAATAAGTTTATGTTTATTGGACAATAGAAATTACCTCCTCAAATATGTTTGGCCACTTGCTTGACTGTATATCCTTCTGGTTGCACTTGTCAGTCCAAACATCTTCAAAGCCACTTGTTTCCATGTTTGCAACAGACCATGCTAGTAACATTTCACAAAGATGCCTCTCACTGTAATGACAAGAAAAAATTATGTATGCACACAGTACATTTGTCAAGGCTGAAAAATTGTTCATGACAAAACTAACCTGTAAACCGTCAGATGAGGGTGCTTAACACATGCAAGAATGAAGCTGTATGGAACGTCAACAAATATGTCGCAGGACATAGCCCACATCTGATTAAAAGAAATGCCAAAAGGAGTGGTAATGAGATAGATGTCTTGGGGACGACACATAAACAGCAAAAGCAGAAAAGTTGATTAGCCATAGAGCACAATGCTCACAAAAATTATTAGCATAGTGCTCTTGAGATTTAACATTTTTAAACCAGGAGGAACTCCTGGCCTCATAACAAAATCAAGATTTTGAAAAATTAATTATTCCCTCCATCCCAATTTTATTGTCCCCCTTTTATATTTAACAAGGAAAAAAGATAAGCATCCAATATTGCCCCCAGATAATGAGCTATCACCATCTCCACCACAATGTTATGGTCTCAGCTCTCATTAATACAGGGGTAGAGTAGGTAGTTCATCACTTCTCCTGAAATCCTTCCAAAATAGAATGGGACACTAAAAATGGGAAGGATGATTTCCAAACCAAACCAGTCTATGAAAAATATTGTAAGAAAGAAAAACACGTCAATTGCCCTTGCAAAGGAACAAAGTCGATTTTGATACGTACAAAATTTTTCGCGACGTAGCTTGTACAATGTTCTACTACCCAATCAACAGCTGTCAATGTACAAAGATTCTCATGAATTCGTTATTAATGCAAAAGATGAGCACTCAACCAAACATATTTGACGCATGGAAGTTGGCTGAATAAGTCTCACCGTGTTCCAGACCAAAATCCCTAAAACGAACAACATCATCCAAACGAAGTTGCTGCGAAGAAAGCCTTTCCTTAAGCATAATATCACAAAACCAAGTTTTACATTCAACGACAAGCCTTTCTAGTCCAAAGTAGAGTGCAGCCTGCAAGATTGCAGTGAGAGAATCATATTGTGGTGGCAAAAGATTACGCTGATACTTTGGAAACTCTCATCATCAAGTTCCATTATTTGGCATCGTCAATGCCAGTCAGTTCTGCAATACCTACAAAGTAGAGCTATTTGTCCTTGTTGATATTACACATATCTAGCATCTAACTTAAGTCAGAAGACTCAGAACAATGTCAACTACCTAATTGGGCACAGGCAAAGAAACTAAACCAGAACGCTCTGCTACTGCAACAATTTGACTACAAGCAGGTGTATACTAATATTCAACTATACAAAAACAGGCAAACAGGGGCAACACTGACCTCAAAGAGTGGCAAAAAATTAAAAATCGTGATTTCCATGTGATATCCATGGATGAACCTCAATATAGGTATAAACATCTCAGGGTTCCAGTACACAGAAATGCTACACATTGATGATTCACTGTTAGGCAAAAAGAGTTAAAGGGGATTAATATAAGAATAAATCAATCAAATCAGTCTAATAAAGAAAAGACGATAACTCATCGAGGATAGACCAATAATAAAAAACATTATGAAATTATTGTCCCGTCAGCGTGTTCTGACTCCATAAGAATAGTAACCATAGAAAAAGTTTAACAATATAAATTCACATATAAGAGCAAAATCTAAAGTTAAAAATTAAAATAACCAACCTAGAGTTGAATTTGACCAAACAAAGAGAACATTCGAGTTCCAATGCCTTAAGGGATGACCCACAATGAAAATTGTGTCGATTGACAACTATTTCAGATTTCAATAATCCCGCATATGTACTTTTAGTGGGTCATTTTGTATCACAAACCGATGGATGACGAATACTTGTCTCCAATAGCCAACTACTGGACAATAATATTTGAATTAACAAAGTCACTTAAGTTTCACAAGTAACGAAGACAAAACCACACCAGAACATACTTGACCAATTCATCTACTAAAAGCCGAGGAGTATATAGACCACAACCGAACTCATATATAAGCATACTGATAGCCTCACCTACATACAAATCGTTTATTCATTGATGCATCCATACTCCATATCATTTTGTACTCAAGTCCTTGATCATTTAGCTAGAATAAAATACAACCCTAATTTTTGGGGGACATACCACTAATAATCAGAATACACTCAGTCGAATTTTGGTTTCTACTCATTAAACTAGAATACCATACACAAGCATTCGTAAATTTCTGTTGGGTACTAGAGATTGCAAGAGAAATACAGCTACAACCTAATAATTAAGAGTAGGTCTTGCTTAAAACAGTCTTAATTTAGGACGGTCTTTACCAAGAATTTGTGAATAGTTTTAGTTTGTACTAGGGGGCATTCAAAAGAGTCTGTTTCCAGCAAAGCAACTGAGATAATACTGTTGTTGTAGTTGTCCAATTTCAATTTCAGCATAAAATAAAATAAAGTACCTGAAATTCCCGGCAAATAGTGTTCGAAAATAAGTAGACTCTTCAATCAGCCTGTAATTAAGCGACATAAGAACTAACTGTATTTTAATTAAAGATAAACAAAGGATTGAGACGAATAGAGGAGTATATGGTAAGAAGAAAGCAAACCTAGAGCGAAGGATGTTGACTTTGACAATCTGATGATTGAGAATAGTGGGAATGTCCCAGGAAGAAATGTGACAAGTAGAGATGGAAGTTTGAGAGAGAGGAGTGGAATCTGATGACCCTTGGATGAGAGTGGGGTCCTTGCACTCCACCACCACCCATTCGTCCCCTCCGTTGCCATCGCTTCTGACCGTCGCATCAGACATGCCTCAGCCGGCTTATGTCATGCACAACAGAGTCGCAGTCACCAACACACACTTGACAGTTGACACTCCCTCTAGTAACACTACTATTTATCTGGGCAAACTGGTCAGGCGGGTTGGATCATACGGCTCACCGATTGGGTCAAAATCGGAATACACTATAAAAGATTTGGGACTTTTTTTATCCATTTTAAAAGGGAGCTGTTAAAGATCGTCGACAATTTTACTAATTATCGTCGATATTTAATATAAATTTTCATGTTTGCCCTCCATAACACAACTCCATTTTCGTCTCACTAAAACACAACTCAATTTCTGTCTCACTAAAACACAACTCAATTTCCGTCTCACTAAAATCTATCCAACAAAAAAAAGACGGTTTCTCAAAAAAAAAAAAAAACAGCGGGTTTTGTAATTAACAACATGAACGAGAACGATTTTAACAACGATTTCAACAATGAAGCTAGTAACGAGGTGAGTTTACGATTTAGTTTTGTCTCAAATTTATGTTTTATTAGCGATTGATTCCCGAATTAGGATAGATGCCTTGATTTTAGACGGAATTAGGATAGATTTGTTGACGAAATTAGTTCAAAATGGATTCGAAAAAAAAATATGGGAAATGGGCTGGACGAAGAAATATTTCGTTCAGACCCAGACCTGGACGAAAAATTTATTCGTCCAGCCCATTTCGCATATTTTTTTTTTGTTTCCGTCTTATTTTTTTCCATATTTTTTATTTTTCTTACGTTGTATTTGTGGACACGGGGGCGCTTGGGAAAACAAGTGTTTGCATTTGTGGAGTCGCCGCCAATTTATTGTGGAAAATTGGAAACCGTTCGAATACTTCGCGTCATGTCAAGACACAAAGTAATGACATAGACTCTAAGAACTCGTCACCCTTAGCATTCTATGTCTAGAATGACTCTCGTGGATGCCAATGAACACGGATGTTCACAGAGATCTGGAGTAAGGGGTGAGGGTACGTATTAGGAAGCTCTTTTGATCGAACATCTAATCCCGCCCCCTTCGATAACGGCCTCTACTAATGATTAGGGAAATCATCTATACTTGATATGTTGTCGATTATATGCATGCAATTGTGCATGCAAGCTGTGGACGTGCGCCCACTTGCGTATGCCCAGCCGATCTGTGGATAATGGCAGCGGTCTTTTGAAAGCCACGCTCGGCGGCGTAAAAATGCTTTCGACCGGATCGTTTTAGATTGGTCGTTTTCGTCTCGGTAAGGGTCTCGAAACGATTAGAGATGTTCGGAGTCGCCACCAAGCATTTGTGGGATGCTTGGAACCCGTTCGAATCCACTTTATACCTCGGTCAAACGAATCACAAAGCAGTGTTTGACATAGGTATTAAAGATAAGGAATCGTCCCTCTTTAGCATCCTATCTCTAGAAAGACTCTCGTACGCCCTGGATAAGGTCGTCCACTATCCAAAATTTCTGAGTAAGAGGTGAAGGTACGTATTGGGAAGCCCTTTAATCAGACACCCAATCCCGACCGCGGTAGCGGTCTCTACTGATCGATTTTGGTTGGTTGAATGCAAAAGTTGATAGAACGGTTTAAATGCATGAATGTGCATCCAATAATTTAAACCTAATATGTGAGAGCTTTCTAAGTCGGTTGATTTAATCCAAGTATCAAGTATAAGATGTCGAGTTGGATTTATGGTTGATTTGCATGCAAGACGGAAATTAAGCATCCATTTACCGTATTAGGTTTATGGTGCATAACGTGATCCATTTGTCTTAGTAAGGCGTTTTGCAAATATGATTAGTCGTTTGATCCGTCCTATATCCGGGTTAATCGGAGTCGGGATCGTCCTAGACTAATGTTGGAAGGGGAACAGACCCTGCATCAGGCAGCCATATGAGGCGCGAGCCTGTTGGCGATGTAAGGGGGTCTCCCCTGGTTTGAAAATAAGAAAGAAATGGCCTGATTAGGCGCGGGTCAGTCAACGGTTTAAGACGCATTCTAACCATTAAAAAATGTTTATAAAACGTATTGAAAATGGGTATTTGAACCCGTTTTGGTTTGAAAGGGTCGTTTAGACCGTATTTGTGTTGATTTGAGGAACGAGACTTGAATAATCGTCATTGTTTTGATGATATTCGGTGTCGGGTTCGACATTATAAGCTTGACATGAATAGTTTTGAAAAATGAATATGTACTAATTGTTTTAAGATCATTTGAATATAATTAGTCAATAATCATCATCGTACTCGGGTTAAAATCCGACATGGTATGTAGAACCAAGGATGACTTTGTGTTGGTGACTAATACATTTATTTTGGAAATTTAAAGAAATGATGAAAGGCTTTAAAATACCTCCTAAAATGTAAAGAAATGAAATAAAAGGTTTTAAAATACCTTTTCAATGTAATTAACCAAATATTATCACCGAAATACGGATTAAACCGTCATGGTATTAAGAACCAAGGGTGAAAAATGTTTTATGGTTAAAAACTTGTAAAAATAAGTAAAAGGGTTTGAAAATATTTGAAATGGTAAAAACCGATTACAAATATGAAAATGAAAAATAGAGGAAAAGAAGAGACCAAACACGGATTGGACTTAAGGCTGGGCAGGCTGCTTTATGCGCGAGCATGTGTGCTACGTAAGTAGCCTCTACCTCAACCAAAAAGTCCGGTTTTGGCTCATTCTTCCCATGTTTTGGACCATGTTATGCATGATTTAGCATTTTATAGTCATGAAACAAGTAAAGACATGATAAAAGAAGGATTTTTACACCTTCATACTTACATACTTGGTTTATGGCGAGAAACCGACGTAAGTGTATCAACTCGTTTGGTCGGAAAAGACTCGGTTTAAAACCGTTTTAGTAAGTAAAAAGAGTATTTTATTAAGTTTAGTGATGGTGTTGTAATACTACGGATTTATGAGTCTTTGGGTACTCTATCGAGTAGGCCTTACTCTGTCGAGTAAGGGTGAGTTGCGTCTTAACAATAGTTTCTGACCTGTTGGGTACTCGATCGAGTAACGTAGATACTCGATCGAGTAAGGGGGCACTCGATCGAGTACCTCAGCTACTCGATCGAGTAGCCGGTTTACGGGGGATGATTTGTCGGGTTTTGTTAATAATGCGATTAAGTATATAATAACTTCCGTCACTTTTCTTTAAACACTTTTAAAACCTAATTACTTTCAAAAAGAGAAATCAAACTACGTTCTTCGCTTCAATCGCATTGTTGGCAAATCTCGGAGCTTGGAAGGTCGGATTCTACCTTTCTTTGTACCGTTGTGATCCTTGCGTCGAGGGTAAGATCTATGTACCGTTTTTATAGTATTTCGTTAAAGTTGGTTAAACCCTAATATTGGGAATTGGGGGTTTTGTTGTGTTTTGTGATTGGTAGTGATTATATGTTTGTATGTTAGGAGGAGGATTCGTAGAGGAAGCGTTTTGATATCAGCTGTGAGATCGTCTGATTGTGTTGTGCTTTCCAGGTAGGGTTTCCCTACTCAGTATTAGTCCCATGATGTGTTGATTGGTGTTTGTGATTGTTGAATATTATCATACTCGTATTGTGACGGTTGTTGGCTTTGATTGTTGGTTGTAGCTGTGATTGATTGTATCATCTGTGTTCTTCGGGGTGCGTCCCCCCGGCCGAGTGGAGTCACTTGCGGGTGGCTTCACACCCATGATTCGCCTTCTCATGGAACCCGCCACGAAGGGATGTGCACATTAATGGATTTGGGTTTATCGCTCGATGGAGATGAGCGGGGCTTAGGTGGGAACGGTTGCGGTCCCCCATCGCGCGAGGAGTGACTGTTGCGATGGGCACTCTGCGGGGCTACACACTTTAGTGTGTAGTCGGGATTGTGGAGTTGGGTTTGGAGTTCGAGCATATCCGTGATGATTGAAATTTTTTTTTTCTTTGTGTTGTTGGTTTATATAAATTGTGTGATTAGTACTGACCCCCTTTAATGTTTTAAAAACTGTGGTGATCCATTCGGGGATGGTGAGCAGTTATTGAGCAGGTATGAGTCGAGTTACTGGGATAGCTGGGATGTGCCACCGTCTGATGATAGAAGTCTTCCGCTGTAGCTTAGTAGTCTAATAAACATTTCAGTTAGTTGCTAGACAGTTGGTTTGAGAACTTGTATTCGTATTTTGGTTTTGGTTTTGGATTGTAACCTTTCGCTAAAGTATTACTATTTAAATGTTGTTTCGTTATTGTCTATTTGATTATCATTGCCTCGGGTAACCGAGATGGTAACATCCTTATACCTGAGTGGTCCTGGTAAGGCACTTGGAGTATGGGGGTGTTACAGGTGTAGTGGTCGAAATGGTCGGTCAAGTGATTTAATGCACGATGACGGTACCAAACAATGTGTAAGGCTTGTATTTACGATCGGTAGGTCGTAAATACGCGTCGGATTGTGACTTAGGAAGTCGAGTCGAGAATTTTATGGGAGAAAGAGGGGGCGGACACTCGCGTAAGTTCTCAAATGGGCATTTGAGGGGTATTTATAGGAAAATGAGTGGTTGTGTGAGTTTTGAGAGACGTGGCCACCTGGGCTGCTCAAAGAGGCGCGAGCCACGTCGCGGGTCTTCGAGGTGTCTTGTCGCTTTCACACAAATGCAATCATGATTTGTTCTATCCTAGGATTTGTATGCACATGTTTGGTACTTGACCATACATGAATCCGGGAAATCTTAACATGGAAGCATTTGAATGGTTTGTTTTTGTGTTTGACTCGGTTTGAAAAGTTTTGAAATGTTTTATTTTCGAAATCGTTTTATGTTTTCCGACGAAAAGTTGTACACGAACTGTCGATCAAACGCCGTGATTCCAAAGCATGTTATAGTCCGATAATCATCGGGTGTTTGTTGGAGTCTCAGCAGATACTGGGTATCTACAGAGCCCCCACTTTGATTGAGGCTTGGATAGGGCGAAAGTCAAAGTAGAAACCCCAGGTCAATCGAAGATTACAACCTGGAGACCCAAGCGACGTCAAGGCGGCTCGAAAGGATTCGGGCCAAGGACCTGCCGTCGGGAAGGGCGACGCCAATGCGACTCGAGGGTACGAGCCAAGGACCTGTCGTCGGGAACAGTTTAGAGTTTGTCGACTGTCCGTACGGGTCGTTTAAAGTCCGTTAGACTACGTACAAAGGCTCGCCAGCCATAAGAAGGGGTCATACCTGAGGCTGAAGGAAAAGTAGATCTATATACTTACATATTCATATATATGTTATAAATTAATTTGTCATAAAATTAATAAAGGTCTTATGCATGCAAACTAATTAGCAAAATAAAGAAGAAATTATCCTTACATTGTAATTTCGGTTCTTATGGGCACAAAAGAGATCTCCTTCTCTTTTGTTCTTGAGCTTTCCTTTTGGATGAACAAAGACCCAAGTGTAGGATCTCTCCCAAGGAATTATACCCAAGGCTTACTCTTAATTAAAATTAATATTATAGGTACTAGATAATATTAATTTTGTAGAAAAATGACCCAAAATAATTTGGTATTTTGACTCTCTAAAACCGGTTAGAGGAGAAGAGGAAGGGAATATTTTTATCTTTCTAAAATCTTATTTAGATGAGTGAATGAATAATAGAATGATACACACACTAATGAATGTGGTGTATATAAAAAATATAAGGCAAAAGCTTTTTGTTTTTCCCTTGTGAAAAACCGGGCAAGGAAGAGGAGGGAAGAAAAATTGAGCCAATGCATGCTCTTGTTTGCCTTCACAATGCAAACTAGGGTTGCATGGCTAGGCTATGAGAGAATGATTATGTCTTCCACTAATTAAAATCAACATAATATCATCCTAATCCTCCTCCATATTTCGGTACACTTATAACATGGAATCCATGTTATTTTTGTCAATTTGTCAATATGTTACATGTCACATGTAACATAAATTTGTTATGTATTTTTAACATATTAAAAATCAACGTATTAATAAAAATACGTCATATACAAAAATCGACTTAGTAATTCATAATTACTTGTACCAAAATATTTTACCATTTATAAATCACAACAGATTGTATTTATAATAATTCATTCAATTTCAATTGTTTCTTTAAACAATAATTTCATCCGAGTAATGATACAATTCGATTACTCAGACCGTATCTCATTTAATCACATTTCAATGTGATACGTAAATTTTACTTCCAAAATCGTCCGTCAATTTTTCAAGTAATTTAATTAACTCGTAACATTATACGATTAATTAAATGATCAATTAAGAGTATTGTCCTATAGGTATGACCTAGGGGGTCAACTGATCACCACCGTCGCACGACAAAGAATGTCAAACTCTAGTCGACAAATCATTACCGATATATGTTGACCATTGGATGACGAAAAAATTACTTCCCAATTGTATTCTTTAAAATGAGATTTTAATAATGATATTTAAATCATGTGATCGCACTATTGTTGAGGACACATTTCCCAACAATCTCCCACTTGTCCTCGACAAGTGTGCATCACCAATTCTCTTGTCCTATTACTATCTCCCACTCAATGCAAGGTGTCTTTCAGGTCGTACTTGCAAGTGATCATATCGAGAGTGGTTTCCTCGATCTGGAGAATAACTGATTTGACCGGACTTATCTATCATAGATACTTTCCGAGCGTGGCCACGCATTTCCAGTTCATTACTCCTCGAGTGGCCCTGAGATATTGTTATAACCCTGACTAGGGGTGGACAATTCCTATCGCACTCATTCCCTTCGACTAGCCACAACCATTATAACCCAAAATATGCCCATTTGACCCCATTTACGAAGGTCGTAGTAACACAAATCAAAGTTAATCTGAAACTGTGCCATCTTAGGCGAATAGTCTTTAGTCAAAAGAATCGACTCATTTGAATACTATAGTAGCTCTCGCCACAACCAGGCTATATAAATTGCCAGAACTCTATAAGCGGTCATAAGGCCCGACAAAATGTTCCTAACAGTCTGCCTATGTGATCGACTAGTCATCTCACATGACTCTATGGCACTTGAACTTGCCATCAATCGCATCACACTCTAGTCACTTCGAGACGTCACCTCATACAAGTGACTATGGGCAAATACTATGTTAATCCGTGTTCACTTTAACGGGGTTCAATTGTCACTACAACCCGTTTGGATGTAACAATGTATAAATTAAAGATAAAAGACAAATGTGATTATGAACATGAACAAAAACAACACTTTTATTTCATTTCAAAATCTAACATAGACTTGGTACACGTTTAAGTCCCATGGACGCCATATGTCCATCATGTTTAGCCTGCGATAAAGTCTTGGTGAGCGGATCGACTATGTTGTCATCCGTCCCAACCTTACAAATCGCAATTTCCTTTCTTTCAATGAAATCTCTTATTACATGATATTTTCTAAGTACATGTCTAGATCTATTACTAGACTTTGGCTCCTTAGCTTGGAAGATCGTCCCACTATTATCACAATAGAGAGTGATGGGATCATTGGCGGTAGGTACTACTTTTAGACCTTCCGTGAATTGCCTGATCCAAACAGCTTCCTTAGTAGCTTCTGATGCTACAATGTACTCAGCCTCCGTTGTAGAATCCGCTGATTCTGACTTCCTTGAAGCTTCTCCAGCTTACGGCACCACCATTGAGCATAAAAACGAAACCAGCTTGTGATTTCAAGTCATCTCTATCTGTTTGAAAACTTGAGTCCGTGTATCCATTAACACGCAACTCAGTGTCACCTCCAAACACTAGGATAGAATCCTTACTTCTTCTCAAGTACTTAAGGATGTTTTTGACAGCAATCCAGTGACTCTCACCTGGATTTCCTTGATATCTACTCGTCATGCTCAAGGCATACGAGACATCAGGACGTGTGCATATCATGGCATACATGATTGATCCAACAGCGGAAGCATAAGGGATCATCTTCATGCGTTCAACATCATGGGGTTCGGAGGGAGATTGAGTCTTGCTCAATATCGTCCCGGTTACCATAGGTACCAAACCCCTTTTGGATTTGTCCATGTTGAACCGTCGAAGAATCTTATCAACATAAGACTCTTGACTTAGTGCCAATATCCTCTTGGATCTATCTCTATGGATCCGGATACCTAATATGCGTTGTGCCTCTCCTAAATCCTTCATTTGGAAGTGGTTACCTAACCACTTCTTAACAGAAGACAACATTGGAATATCATTTCCAATGAGTAGTATGTCATCGACATACAAGATTAGGAACACAACATTGCTCCCACTGAATTTCATGTATAAACATGGTTCCTCAACACTTCGAGTGAAACCATTTTCCTTTATAACATGATTGAATCGATGATTCCAACTTCTAGATGCTTGCTTAAGACCATAAATGGATCTCTTAAGCTTGCACACTTTGTTAGGATTTTTAGAATCAACAAAACCTTTGGGTTGTATCATGTACACCTCCTCTTCTAAATGCCCATTTAGAAAAGCGGTTTTGACATCCATTTGCCATATTTCATAATCATGAAATGCGGCGATCGCTAACAAAATCCGTATGGATCTTAGCATGGCTACGGGGGCGAATGTCTCATCATAATGGAGACCTTGGACTTGGGTAAATCCTTTTGCCACTAGCCTAGCTTTGTAGACATCGTCATGTCCTTCTATGCCATTCTTGACTTTGAATATCCATTTGCATTGAAGGGGTCTTGCCCCTTTAGGCAAATCTACCAAGTCCCAAACTTGGTTTTCATGCATAGAATCCATTTCGGACTTCATGGCTTCAAGCCATAAGGAGGAATTTGGACTAGAGATTGCGGCCTTGTAGGTGGCGGGCTCGTCACTTTCCATAAGCAACACATCGAGTGTTCCATCTTCCTCGATAAGTCCCACATATCGATCGGGATGGCGAATTACTCGACTCGTTCTTCTAAGTGGAAGAGGGACAACCGCGTTAGACGACGAAGGAACATCTTCTTGCGTCTCTATCTCGGTTTGTGGCTCTTGAACTTCATCAAGTTCAAAATTTCTCCCACTCTGTCTCTTAGAAATAAACTGGCTTTCTAAGAAGACAGCCTCAGAAGACACAAACACTTTGTTATCTTGAGGTTTGTAGAAGTAGTAACCTCGAGAGGTCAAAGGATAACCTACAAAGATGCATTTTTCGGATCTTGGGGCAAGCTTATTGTCGGGTTTAGCCTTGACGTAAGCATCACATCCCCAAATTTTCATATAGGATAGATTAGGAACTCTTCCTTTCCATGTTTCAAATGGAGTCTTTTCGGTGGCTTTAGTGGGACTATTATTTAAAGATAGAATTGCAGTTTGGATTGCAAATCCCCAAAACGAGTTCGGTAACTCGGTTTGACTCATCATGGATCGAACCATATCAAGTAGGGTTCGATTCCTCCTTTCGGCAACACCATTAAGTTGTGGTGTTCCGGGTGGAGAAAGTTGTGATATAATACCACAACCTTTCAAGTGTGAATCGAATTCAAGACTAAGGTATTCTCCACCACGATCGGATCGTAGTGCCTTAATCCTTTTGTTCAATTGGTTCTCTACTTCGTTTTGAAATTCCTTGAATTTCTCAAACGCTTCACTCTTATGTTTCATTAAATAGATATACCCATATCTACTCAAGTCATCGATGAAGGTTATAAAGTAGTCATAATTACCACGAGCGGTGATACTCATTGGTCCACATACATCGGTGTGTATGAGTCCCAATAGCTCACTAGCTCGTGTCCCTTTACCACTAAAGGGATTATGATTCATTTTGCCAAGTAGGCAATATTCGCATGTACCATATGATTGATAATCAAATGGTGTAATCACATTAGTTGAAATTAATCTTTTGATGCGATTCTCGTTTATGTGACCTAATCGACAATGCCAAATGAACGCTTCACTTGGGTCACTTGATTTGAGTTTCTTTGATTGAATGTTATAGATATCATTAGTTGGATTTGAGGTCTCTAAAATGTAAATGCCATTGATAGAGGAAGCTTGGCCTATAACCAAGTCGTTCCTAGAAATAGTACAACGATTGTTCTTAATGACAAAACAAAAACCGTCCATGTCTAGCATAGCGATTGAAATAATGTTTTTAGAGAGTGTAGGCACATAAAAACAATTATGTAAATACAACTCAAATCCATTAGGCAAAACTAAAACATAAGTTCCTTTGGATTCGGCCGCTACCCGAGCTCCATTTCCAAGGCGTAGATCCACATCTCCCTTGCTAAGCCTCTCCACATCTCTTAAACCCTGTAAATGATTACAAAGGTGAGAACCACAACCGGTATCTAGTACCCATGTCGTAGTGGAAGTATAATTTATATCAATAACATAAATTTCTTTAGGAATTTTACCTTTTGGAGTGATGATTTCTTCCCTTATATTTCGCAAATATACGGGACAATTCCTAAGCCAATGTCCCATGCCATAACAATAATGGCACTCATCATTAACTTGCTTGAAGTTTTTGATTTTCTTTCCCTTCTTCTTGAACCTTTTGCCCTTGGAAGCAAGAACTTGATTGCTTGAGCTCCCACTAGTTTTGGCATCTTTATCTTCCAGAGACAAAGACCCTATAGATTGTATGAGGTAGTCTTCCTGAGACGGACTCACACGAGGTCTAGTAGTAGTGGGTGGTTTAGAAGAGGTGATGAAGTTAAGGTTTCCATCCGAACCTATCCCAAAATGAAGTTCTCTAGTAGTGTCGAAATCATTGTTGGAGCAAATGTTGTCAAGAACATTGTGGTAAGACTCAATAGTTTATTGGTGCGGTAGCATTTGAAGGATTCATTGTAATGAACTACAAGTATGGAGGAAAAGGAAATATTAACATTTGTCTTTTTAAATCATACTTGCAAAATTTGACAAGATATGAACATTTAAATAGTGACCTCTACCCAACTATTGTAAATGATTCCAAGACCCAAATTCATATCAACTTAGGCACGGGGTAGCCGATGAAACCTTTATCAATATAACTCGGTGGATTAACCTTTTAATCGATTCTACTTTTAGAACTCTTGGTCGATAAAATTACTCTAATATTTATCTATAGCCCAAAACACATCAACAAGGGCACGGGGTAGCCGATGAAACCCTTATCAATAACTTTTGTTGAGTTCAATCCAAATTTCGAATAAATGTGTCCATTATCCAAACCCACATTAACTTAGGCACGGGGTAGCCGATGAAACCCTCATCAACATGAATTCGGTGGATTAGACATTTATCACCCACTTCCCCTACGTAACAAGGTTTGTACCCCGGGGTAGCCGAGTGCACTCCCTCGCGAAATAGGTTTTCATGGTTTCTACTATTTGGTAAGGCTATGTCTCAATTAATTGTTTTAGCGAGAGGTCATGTCAATTTATTATCTATCACGTTTTAAGTGAACTAAAGCGGTGAACTACGATAATTCTAATTGACACGGTCGATAAACTCGATAAAATAGGATGCATGTTTTAGTTATGGCAATTTAGCGATGCATGCGACATAAAATAAAATGCAAGCATAAAAATATTTAAATCCTAGTATGACCTTTCCTAAAATATAAAAACTATTTAACTATTACATATTCGGAAACCAACTCCATTGGTCCCTTGAACTTCGGTTGTGACACGCATCTCGAGGTAACACCGTCTTTATGTATCGCCATTCTTGAAGAAATCCGTCTTTGGGAACTCCGGAATGAATAAAATTACATAATAAATTACATAATTTCCTATTATACCTTTGTAACTAAAATAAAATATAAATCTATTAAATTACAAAACGGTGATACGAGATCACAATAAAATTACAACCGAATCGATATTCCCATACATTTCGGGAAATACCAATTAAAATCTAAGGCCATACTAAGTAAAATTACATAATTCAAAATTACATAAATTAAAATTATGACAATCATAAAGAAAATGCAGCATTATAATATGTATGAACATGCTCAATTTTATGCTAAATCGCCTTTAATTAGCCAATATCGTATATTACTCGGTTTTTACGGATTTGCGTGATTTCAACATTTTATAATCACAAAAATTACATAAATTCATATTTATGCATAAGTTAATTACCCTAACCTCTTAGGACTCAAAATTTATTTTTCACTAATAATTTGACCATAATTAACTCATATTTATAAAATTGTTCATTAATGGACTAAAAATTACAAAAATAAGCTATAAACTTCAAATAAATCACAAAATTTCAAATAAATTCAAAATTTGAAATTTAAACTCATGAACATTCTGGAAAAATACCATGACACTCATAATGTTCAAAACCCTTAGGTCAAAAATTTCGAAATTTTTCCGGGAAAAACAATGTTGCGGTTTATCGGTTTTTAATAAAATAATCATAAAACATGAGAAAAATTTTATTCATCAACTTTTCAATTTTAGATATGAAAAAGATAATAAAATGCAACATTTGACGTTTTTCCTTAGTCATAGATTATGTTTTATTAATTTTTCACTAATAATGTCACTATTTATGCTATTTTTCTTCAAAAATCCATAAATCATGCAAAAAGACTTCACTATAGCCCATTATTTTACACGCATCTTGTAAAATTGCATGTGACAACATATTAAATTTCTATGACCAGATTCGAAATTTAACTCATATTAACTTATTTTTCACCTAAATCCGAATTTAATAATGAAAAATCCATTTTTCGAGCATAACAAGTCCAAAAATTATGAAAATTTACAGGTTATCTCAAAATAATATATGTGACAACATATCCAAAAATCATTGGAAAATTCGAAGTATAGCTAATTTTAGACCGAAAATGACATTTTTACTCATAAAATCATATTTAAATGCCATTATTGTATAATATGAACAATAAAAATCCGTAAATTTAACCAAAATATCCTAAAATATTTTAGGACCAGAAATTTTAACATGCATGAATTAATTTCGTGATATATCATAATAACACAAATTTTACAAGTTTTATATGTTAATCTTTATAACTCGGAAAAACTTTTAACCGATTTGCATGAAAACAACCATGGCTCATGATACCGATTGAAGGAAAAGTAGATCTATATACTTACATATTCATATATATGTTATAAATTAATTTGTCATAAAATTAATAAAGGTCTTATGCATGCAAACTAATTAACAAAATAAAGAAGAAATTATCCTTACATTGTAATTTCGGTTCTTATGAGCACAAAAGAGATCTCCTTCTCTTTTGTTCTTGAGCTTTCCTTTTGGATGAACAAAGACCCAAGTGTAGGATCTCTCCCAAGGAATTATACCCAAGGCTTACTCTTAATTAAAATTAATATTATTGGTACTAGATAATATTAATTTTGTAGAAAAATGACACAAAATAATTTGGTATTTTGACTCTCTAAAACCGGTTAGAGGAGAAGAGGAAGGGAATATTTTGTAGAAAAATGACACAAAATAATGTGTATATTTATAAATTGTCAATTATGTCGACACGTATTTAATAAGTCCCACACACAACAGTTTGTAGTCGATTTATTAATACCGGTCTGTCAATCATTTATTATGACAATGTCGTATAATATATACATTAATTATAAATATCGCATATTTATAATTTGCTAATTAAATATAACCGTTTACGTTTAATTACGAATTAACATCTTAATTCGTTTAAGCTAACATTATATACATTAATTAAATATAACAGTTTATATTCAATTTACGAATTAACAATTAATTCGTCTCAGCTGATATTATTTAATTGTATTAAATAATCGTCTCATCATCACATTGACTAACTTTTTAGTCAAATACATGGACTAATCTTTTAGTCATATAAGGCATCAATGTGATTATATTTTCATACAATCACATCTCTCAAACACATCCTTTAGGTGTGACTTTTAGGGACAAGTTGATCACCGCCATCATTATGATAATAACGTCAAACTTCTAGCAAGCCAACCGTTATTAGTAAACGTTAATCAACTAATAAAATACTAAGTATACCCTGTGAACCTATAAGAGATTTATACACGTTATCACACTAACTGTGGAGGACACGAGCTCCAACAAGGAGGGCTCGCCAGCCACGGCGCGTTGTAAGGCTCGCCAGCTATGGGGCGTATATGAGGAGGGCTCGCCAGCCGCGACACGTTGTAAGGCTCGCCCATCAACATACAACTAGTTAGTGGTAAGTCGAGATCGATCCATGGGACGGTGTGCTTTGGGTTCTAAGTCTATCTATCTCAATTTATGCTAGTGTCACAATTTGTTTGGGTTTGTAGTTGTGTTCTAAACTAATGCAAGCAATAAAGTAAAGCAAACAATGAACTAAGAAATGTAAACAAATGACTAAAAGCACTTGGATGTCATGGGCTCATAGGGGATTCATGGTATTGATCATACAAACATGTTTACAAAGTTGCAAGCAATTAATGTTGTGGAGGAACCGAGTTGGTTTATGTCTTACGGTTCTTAAGATGATCCAAATAATAAAGCAAAGAATAATAGAAGAAACTTGATTGATTGATGAAGAGTTGTCAATTCTCCAATAATAACCCAATAATCTTCAATTACCCAATAATAAACTTGAATAATAAACTTGAACAATAATTAAGGAAAGATTAATGAGTAATTTGTGGAAAGATTAAAGAGTAATATATTCTAATCTACTCCTAATCTAATCTAAGGAAGGATTGATTTAATCTAATGAAAACTTCATTCTAATCTAATGAAAACTTGATGGTTTGATTATTACAAATGGGGTATATATATTGTAGAACATCATTAGGTTAAGCAATGGTAAAATAGTAATTTAACAATGCTAATTGTTGGGTAGGGAATCGCCGGTCTCAAGAGAGACTCCAGTCTCCTTTTCGCCGGTCTTTGAAAAATATGCGCATCCTTCATAGAACTAGAAGAACACGAAAGTTGCTGTAAGGGAATCCAAGCGGATTTGTCTCGGGACGAGCGGATTGGCGGACAGCTTCTTTGTTTGAGCTCGGATTGTAAAACGGACGTCATTTTCTCATCCGGACTCCTATTGGAGTGATTCAAAAGCCTAGATCACTTGATTTTTCGATACCGTTCCATCTAGCATACTTTCAGAGCCAAATGAGCAACTCTTGGTTTGGGTTTCGAGCGATTTCTTCATGCAATGCCTTCCTTTTCGTCATCCTTGCTTTTAACCTTATGAGCCTTCTATATACTCTTTATTCCTACATACTTGGCCATCATTCTTGCCTCCTCTTCATACTAGTCCATCCAATATCATCAAAAAGCTTCCAAATATGCACGAAAGACGGGAATTTCTGCCTTATTATCTTCTTTCCTACAAAACATACGAAATGCACTAGGAAAGCAAAATAGAAAGCATTTGACGGATAAAATGGCTATGGAATGTTATAATAGTATGCAAAATAGGCTCAATTAGGGGACTAAATGTGTGCAAATAATGTTCACATCAAATATCCCAAACCGAACCTTTACTCGTCCCGAGTAAAGAGGTGACAAAAACTAGACCTTTATTTAAACTATCCTAATAATATAGCCGATGTGAGACAATTAGCGGGTCTCACTCTGCCCCTTCAACTCACAACAAGACAACCATAAGGTAGGATGCCTTCTTGCAAGACAAGGTGGGTCTTGCCAAAATGGCGACACATCCAAACATTAAAGCACACAAGATCAAGTAATGGATGCATCTACAAAAGAATAGCCACTTTCCTCATCTAAGTGGCAGAAATTATCTACAAGGGAAGCAATTCAAGGGTACACACTCCTTCATAGATATTATTTCTTCAAACTACTAAGCCTAGAAGGATACCAATAAATCACCTCCAAATTGTGTCAAGCTAGGGTACCTTTGTCCTCAATCGTTAAATGCTTTTGTCAAGAATAGACTCCTTATGGTGTTAGAAACACTGGAGGATCGCGGAATTCCCCCTCTTGCTTAGACAAGAAAAAGGGTCGTCCCCTCTCTACCATGCACAAAAGTGGATACGATGGATAAAGGGATCGATAGAATTTTGAGTTTCATTTGGGAGTTTGCTTTTGTTGTTTGTTTTTCTCCCCAATTTCTTGTGGCATATAACATTTGAGAACACTTTCTTTTTGCCATATCTTTTTGATGTTTGGCATTTCAATACTTGACAACTTTCAACTTTTGCATTTTTCTTTTGAACATTTTCAAAGTCACTCCAATTAGTAACGAGGGTGCCTTATATTTGAAGCATAGGAGTTTTCATTTTTGTTACTCCTCTTTTCTTTTGATGCATTTGCAAACTTTTTCTTTTCTTTTCTTGAACTCAAATTTTTAAACAATTTCTTTTTTATGCCCATTCCCTTTGATGACAAAATATGGTAGAACATGGATTAATGATGGTTGCATGGTTTCAAGGGTCACCTTAGAATAAACGGTAGCCAATGAGTTATCACACCACAAGGTACTCTTGACTAGGCCTTAATCCATGGGTCAAAGGATACTAATGTGACACATCCTAGGGTGTTTTACAAGTATTTTAACAAGCAAAGTCTTAAGAAGAAAAAACATCTACTAGGGCCTATATACACTTGTCAAGATTCCCAAGTAGACGGTTTCACAAAATTTTTCTAACATGCAAACTACGTGCCATGATGCAACTATCATATATACATCCTAATGCATATGCTTCTACCAACTAATATGTCATATAAACTAAATGCAACTCCTAACAACACATAGATACACAAACCGCAACAACAAAATACACCACATCCTCCTTGACATGTAAGCCCATCCTCCTCATATGAATAATGAAAAAGAAATGGAAGGGAAATAGAGATTAGAGCGATCATACCAAGCGGTCTTCATTTTCCCTTGCTAATGCCTCAAATGTAGTGTTGTATCTATGTGAGAAGAGAACAAAAGCACAAGTATATACAATTCTAAACTACTAAATTAAAGAACATGTTTTTGGTTTTTGAAATTTTCAAATTTTTATGGATTTTGTTTTTATGAAATTAAAAGACATATTTTTGTGATTTTTCGAAAATTTTCAATTTTTATGCATTTTTGGAATATAAATTCCCATCCCCCACTTTATTTTGGACATTGTCCTCAATGTACATGTAGGAGTAGGAATAAAAAGGAAATACATGTTTTTGGATTTTTGATTTTTTGAAATAAAGTACAAATGCAATGATATGGTATGAATGAATGCATGCTCTAACTAAATGCAATTCTATATGAGATATATAACAAATGAATGCAATCTAAACTATACTATGTGATGCATGATTTCTAGTAAACTATGGTCACCTATGATCAAACCTCCCCAAACCGATTTAAACACTATTTCTAGTGTAGAAAAGAATAGGATTGGTCATTAGTGACTATGCATGAATTCTAGTCTATATGGAACTAACTACATGAATCGTGTGAGATATATACATTGCAACTATACTATATGAACTAACTAATGTAAATGCAATATGAAATATAGTACAAATGCAAGCTAAATGTATATGTAAATAACTAAATGCAAGTGTAAATGTAATGCAAAGTTAAAGGAAAGGATATCTTACAAATGGTGATTTGAGGGAGGACTCCACCAAACTCATTCCTTGTTGCCATGATTATTGATGTTGTCCATGTTGCTCAATGCTCTTAATAACCGGTCAAAGGCTTGTGAATGATCTTCAAGTAGGCAAGTGTAAGTTTTGAACCATTTCAAAATGGAGTAGGGCCAATCCATGAGGGACCTCCCTTTGAACTCCTTCCCCTTCTCTTTTGCTTTGTGATGATGGCCTTCCCGGCTCTTAAAACTAGCAAACTTGAGATTATTGTCATGGGGGCTTTTTCGGTTGCTCCTATTTCTTCCAAAGTTGATGACGCAAATGCTTGGACTAGTCAATTCTCCAAGAATAGAAGGCGAACTTTCATGGCATTGATGATGGGATGTCTTAGGAGTTGGGATAGTGGATGCCAAATTTCCATATATAGACTCCTTCTTAACCTTTTCTTTGAGCTTCCCCACTAAGTAATTCTTGTATGACGATTTGACCTTCGTGAGAAGGTCCATAATGTCATCTCCAACTATCATGGGCTCCATAGTGGGTGCGAAAAGGTTATCATGAAGGCATTCTTCCTCTTCATCAAAGCAATCTTCAAACTTCTCAAGGATGGGTTCCTCAAGAAAGCAAATCCCATAACTCCATTCATCATTTGAGTCCATATTTCCCTCATCATCTTCTTCCATAGATGCATCATCATCGCTTTCTCCATATGAATCATAAATAGGGGCTTCACTCCTCTTCATTAACTCTTTCTCCAACACCTCAATGTTCACATCAAATGTCACACCTTCATACTCACAAAGGCTAAGAGTACTTGACTTACTCAACCTCATATCTTCTTCATCAAATACCACACTTTCATATTCATAAGAGCTCAAAGGAATTGGCTCTTCCCACTTTTCATCAAAGGTAACTCCTTCAAACTCGCATTCATAGACAATGTCTAAGGGATGGTGAGGAGTAGTTAGTTGGGTTTCTTTTATTTGGTCAATTTGAATTTCCAACTCCTAGCCTTGGTTAACAATGCCTTGAAGAACAATGTCCCTTCTTTGGCTCTATTCTAGCATTTGTTTGAAGAAGTTTTGTTGATCTCCCATCATTTGGAGAATCATATTTTGAATGGGTTCATCTTCTTGTTGTGGGTAGGTGTGAAAGTGGTTGTATTGTGGCATTTCGAATTCATTGTGAAGTGGGTATTGAGTGGGTGGTTGTTGTGGATATTGGATGTGAGTGTTTTGGTTGGAAAATTTGGGGTAGTAGTTAGGATGTTCATTGTATGAGTAGTAAGGTAGGTTTGTGTTGACTTACTCCTCAAACTCCCCATACCCATTGTAGTCATACTCAAAAGATCCAACATATACTCCATAAGTCAAGTCCTGAGCCATCATAGCTAAGACAAGGAAACAACTAAAAGCATGGAAACTACACAAAAACGGTAAGAACAATCCTTGAGGAACAAGTTCCTCAAGGTAAAAGCAAAATCAAAATAGACAAACAAGTAAGAACTTAATCACATAACACCATCCCCGGCAACGGCGCCATTTTGATGGGTGATGTCGTCGGGTCACATCCAATCAAACACATTTATAATACTCAACAAACAACTAGTTAGTGGTAAGTCGAGGTCGATCCATGGGACGGTGTGCTTTGGGTTCTAAGTCTCTCTATCTCAATTTATGCTAGTGTCACAATTTGTTTGGGTTTGTAGTTGTGTTCTAAACTAATGCAAGCAATAAAGTAAAGCAAACAATGAACTAAGAAATGTAAACAAATGACTAAAAGCACTAGGATGTCATGGGGTCATATGGGATTCATGGTATTGATCATACAAACATGTTTACAAACTTGCAAGCAATTAATGTTGTGGAGGAACCGAGTTGGTTTATGTCTTACGGTTCATAGGAAGAGTTGGGTCCCGGAGCCGAATCGATTAGATTGTACAACACCTACAAGTCGACTTACTTTCCTCCTATTCAACTTCTATGCATGGTCTAACAAGACTCGAGTTGGTTTATATCTTACAAGTCAAGTTGAGTAGATAAGAGATGGTTGTAAATGCAAGGATTCATAGGCTTAGCATTTCATCAAACATAACATGTGCATAAAGTTGACATCACAACAAGCAAGCAATTTGATTATAAAAACATATTAGATTAAGCATGACTAACCCCATGTTGGTTTCCCCTAATTACCCATTAATCCTAGCTTAGTAACTACTCACTCATTATCATGGAGAACATGTCATTAATGGTGTCAATCATTACAACAAGTGTAAACATGATAAGAGAATGAGGAAATAAACAATAAAGAGTAAAGGGTAAAAGAATTATACCATCTTAAGATGATCCAAATAATAAAGCAAAGAATAATAGAAGAAACTTGATTGATTGATGAAGAGTTGTCAATTCTCCAATAATAACCCAATAATTTTCAATTACCCAATAATAAACTTGAATAATAAACTTGAACAATAATTAAGGAAAGATTAATGAATAATTTGTGGAAAGATTAAAGAGTAATCTATTCTAATCTACTCCTAATCTAATCTAAGGAAGGATTGATTTAATCTAATGAAAACTTCATTCTAATCTAATGAAAACTTGATGGTTTGATTATTACAAATGGGGTATATATAGTAGAGCATCATTAGGTTAAGCAAGGGTAAAATAGTAATTTAACAATGCTAATTGTTGGGTAGGGAATCGCCGGTCTCAAGAGAGACTCCGGTCTCCTTTTCGCCGGTCTTTGAAAAATATGCGCATCCTTCAAAGAACAAGAAGAACACGAAAGTTGCTGTAAGGGAATCCCAGCGGATTTGTCTCGGGACGAGCGGATTGGCGGACAGCTTCTTTGTTGGAGCTCGGATTGTAAAATGGACGTCATTTTCTCATCCGGACTCCTATTGGAGTGATTCAAAAGCCTAGATCACTTGATTTTTCGATGCCGTTCCATCTAGCATACATTCAGAGCCAAATGAGCAACTCTTAGTTTGGGTTTCGAGCGATTTCTTCATGCAATGCCTTCCTTCTCGTCATCCTTGCTTTTAACCTTATGAGCCTTCTATATACTCTTTATTCCTACATACTTGGCCATCATTCTTGCCTCCTCTTCATACTAGTCCATCCAATATCATCAAAAAGCTTCCAAATATGCACGAAAGACGGGAATTTCCGCCTTATTATCTTCTTTCCTACAAAACATACGAATGCACTAGGAAAGCAAAATAGAAAGCATTTGACGGATAAAATGGCTATGGAATGTTATAATAGTATGCAAAATAGGCTCAATTAGGGGACTAAATGTGTGCAAATAATGTTCACATTAGGCTCGCCAACCATGGGGCGTATATGAGGAGGGCTCGCCAGCCGCGACGCGTTGTAAGGCTCGCCAGCCATGGGGCGTATATGAGGAGGGCTCGCCAGCCGCGATGCGTTGTATGGCTCGCCAGCCATGGGGCGGTCGGTTGATAGACCGTGAGAATAATCGCGTTGGATGGACTTGTTTTAGAGATAGCGAACTCTTGATGCCGCCGTAAAAATAGTGAATTTTGAATTTCACTATTATCGTTTTTGAAATAAGCGGGTTCCGCGAGGAAGTCCCGTGTTGACATTTTAAGGAATAGCGAATTTTAAATATTCACTACTCGTTTTGAATTTGAAGTGGCGGTTTTAATCGCCATTTGTTTGAATTTTGAAGGAAATAACGAATTTTGAATTTTCGCTATTACGTTTGGAGTGACGGTTTATGTTCCCGCCGTTGACATGTGAAGGAAATAGTGAATTTTGAATCTTCACTATTACTTTTGAAGTGAGGGTTTATGTTGCCGCCGTTGACATGTGAAGGAAATAGTGAATTTTGAATCTTCACTATTACTTTTGAAGTGACGGTTTATGTTGCCGCCGTTGACATGTGTGGTGAAAATAGTGGAATTTAATTTCCAACTATTATTTTGAAAATGACGGTTTTAATTGCCGTCGTTCGAAATTTGAAGAAATAGTGATTTTGAATTTTCACTATTATTTTTGAAAATGACGGTTTTAATTGCCGCCGTTTGAAATTTGAGGAATAGTGAATTTTGAATTTTCATTATTATTTTTGGAAAATGACGATTTTAATTGCCGTCGTTTGAAATTTGGAGGAAAATAGTGAATTTTGATTTCATTATTTGTTTTTGTATTTGAAAAATGACGGTCCTTAATGTCGTCATTGAAAATTTGAAGTTTGTTATGGGAAATTGGGCCAAAGCCCAAAATTTCGCTGAAAAAAAAGGCAGGGAACCCCATTGAGGCGCGAGCAACCTGGCGAGATAAGGGTGCTTTCCTATTTTCTGTAAAAGACGCGAGAATGGTTTGCATACCGTTCTCAGTCCATCGTCTTCAACCTTTCGACAAAACAAACAAAAAAAACCGCCATTGTTGGGTTCTTGCTTGCTCTCATTCGTGCCATTATCAACATGTCATCTCAAGGTACGTATTTCCTCTTGAATCCATTTGAATTTGTTGGTCTTTTTGGTAGATTGAATTAGGAAGAAATGTTTACCCTAGAAAATCAATTTGGGCGTTTTCGATTGAGCCCATTTCGAGTGAAATTGATGATTACATTAGGTTATAAACCTGTTTAGGAGTATAGGGGTGCTTTTAGTTTGCATTTTGGTCCCCGTTTGCGTCTCATATGCTCGAAAAACGTGAGTGAGGCGAAGAAATCGTCTCATTTAACAATGCCAAGTTTATTTGCTTGGGTAATGGGTCCCACTAGGTTGAATTGTAGTCGGGAAAGACCGTATTTGCCATTGTGGACCTTTGTTGGGTATTGTGGGCAAAATTGGAATTTTTGCCTTTTGTGACGGTCTTATGTCTGCCAGAATAAGCGCCTGTTTGGGCTTGAATTGAGTCAGTTTGCCTTGGAATGGACCTCATTGGTAGTTTAGGTCGCTTTGAGGCGTGATAAAATCACATTGCCTTGTCGTGGTCGTATTTTGAAATTTTGACCGGTTTGTGCTCAAATTGGCGTAGGAATTGCCTTTTTGAGTAGTAGGAAAATACCCCATTGCATCGGGAATGTATTTCGGTTTGTTGGCGGACCTTGTACGGGCCTTGGGGTGCCGTTTTTTTGTGGTTGTTTTGACTCGTCTTTTGCTTGAAAAGAAGGGCGAGTCGTTTTTTGTGCGTTTTTTGTGAATTGTTTTTGTTTGGTTGGGTTTGGGCGGGGTTGCCCTTGTTCTGCTTTGCAGGTTTTTTTTGGATTTGTCCATTTTACGCCGTCGTAATGCCGAAATTTTGGTTGACATCCTTTGTTTGTTCTTTTAATTGCAGGGGAGTACTCGGGACCTACGGGGTCTGTTGTTGAGGCCTTGGTGGAGGAGGATGATCCAGGAGGAGCAGAAGTGACCGGGGAGGCTGCTGGAGCCGAGGTGGTGGTAGAGGATGCCTCCGTAGAGGAGGGGAGGCGGCTGTCGCACCCGGCTTGTCCTTTTCGTTGTGGCTCATAAACAGGACAGCTGATGATTGGAGGTCAACATCGGGGTGGTGCGTCGCATCATGGTCCTTGGCCTCCTTATCATCCAAAGTCTGCCAGACATTGTCTTCTTTTTTGTCGTGGAGCAGGAACGAGGTATTACCGTCATGGTAACTGTAACACCCCATACTCCAAGTGCCTTACCAGGACCACTTAGGTATAAAAATGTTACCATCTCGGTTCCCCGAGGAAATGATGATCATAAGACAATAACGAAACAGTATTTAAATAGTATAAAGTTAAGTGAAAGATTACAATTCGGAAACCAAACTGATAAAATGTGAATACATGTTCTCCAAAATCAAATGTCTAAAAGCTAAACATAATGTCTGACAACAACGGAAGACTCTTCTAACTGCAATGATGACTCATCCCAGCTAGCCCATGTACCTCTACTCATACCTGCTCAACAACTGCTCACCATCCCCGAATGGATCACCATTGTTTTTAAAACAATAAACGGGGTCAGTACTAATCACACAATTTATATAATCCAACAACACAACAATCAACACAGCTCAAACATCACAGATATACTCCGAACTCCATCAAAGCAACTCCACAATATCGACTACACACTAAAGTGTGTAGCCCCGCTGCAGTGCCCATCGCAACAGTCACTCCACGCCGCCAGGAGGGACCGCGGCCGTTCCCACCTAATCCCCGCTTATCTCCGTCGAGCGATAAACCCAAATTCATTAATGTGCACATCCCTTCGTGGCGGGTTCCACGAGAGGCGAATAATGGGCATGAAGCCACTCCCGCAAGTGACTCCACTCCCGGCCGGGGACGCGCCCCAAAGAACACAGACAGATACAAACAATCACAACTACTAAACAACAATCAACACCAACAACCGTCACAATACTCGTATGATAACAATCAACAAACACAAATCACCACCAACACATTATCGGACTAATACTGAGTAGGGAAACCCTACCTGGAAAGCAACACAATCGACGATCTCAACAACAAGTATCAAAAGGCCTCTTCTACGAATCCTCCTCCTAACATACAATCATACAATTACTACCAAACAAGAAACACAACAAAACCCCCAAATCCCCAAATTAGGGTTTAACTAACTTTAACGAAATACCATAAAAATAGTACGTAGATCTTA
Source organism: Silene latifolia (assembly GCF_048544455.1). Lineage (NCBI taxonomy): Eukaryota > Viridiplantae > Streptophyta > Magnoliopsida > Caryophyllales > Caryophyllaceae > Silene > Silene latifolia. Next base: position 72,287,774 of record NC_133532.1, on the reverse strand, counting down.
CCCTCGACGCAAGGATCACAAAGGTGTAAAAAAAGGTGAATTCCGACCTTCCAAGATCCGGGATTTGCCAATAATGCGATTGATGCGAAGAACGTAGATTGTTTTCTCTTTTGAAAGTAATTAGGTTTGTAAAAGTGTATTAAGAAAGTGACGGAAGGTTTATATATTAAATCGCATTATTAACAAAACCCGACAAATCATCCCCCCGTAAACCGGCTACTCGATCGTGTAGCTGACATACTCGATCGAGTGCCGCCTACTCGATCGAGTATCAAGGTTACTCGATTGAGTACCCAACAGGTCAGAAACTGTTTTAAATCGTAAAACACCCTTACTCGACAGAGTAAGGCCCACTCGATAGAGTACCCGGAGGCTCATAAAACCGTAGTATTACAGTCTTCCCTCCTTAAAAAGAACTTCGTCCTCGAAGTTCAAACCACAACAAAACAAAGACACACACTACTACACTCCCGACTCAACAACCAAAACAAAACTCAACATAAAACATGTTACTAACCCAAACTCAACCCGACTCAACCACAACAAACATACCGACACAACATAAAAAGGTAAAAAAAGCTCTTAAAAACTTTTCGCGATCATCTCCTACCCCCCCCCCCCCCCTAAAAGAAACAAGGTTACGTCCCCGTAACCATACATACCTGATAAAAAAGGAAAGGGTAACGCTCTCTCACGGCCTCCTCTGCCTTCCATGTAGGTTCCTCAGACTCATGGTTAGACCAAAGGATTTTAAGCAAAACTGTCTCACCACTACTAGTCTTCCTAACCTTCCAGTCAAGAATCTGCTTAGGCACCTCAAGGTATGACAAAGACTCATCTAGCTCTAAGCTCTCTGCCTCTAACACATGTGACGGATCACTCACATACTTCCGCAGATGAGATACATGAAACACATTATGCACCCTCTCTAACGCGGCTGGTAAAGCCAAACGATATGCAACCTCTCCAACCCGCTCTAAGATCTCATAAGGCCCTATGAACTTCTGACTCAGCTTGCCTTTCTTCCCAAATCTCATAACCCCACTCACAGGAGACACTTTCAGAAGGACCTTATCCCCAACCTAAAACTCTATATCCCGGCGATGTAGATCTGCATAACTCTTATGCCTATCCTGAGCCGCTGTCATCCTTTCCCTGATCATCTTAATCTGCTCAACCATCTCATGTACCATCTATGGTCCTAGAACCACTGCCTCAGCACTGTCGTCCCAACAAATCGGACTCCTACATCTCCTCCCATATAAGGCCTCGAACGGTGCCATACCAATACTAGTGTGATAGCTGTTGTTGTAAGAAAACTCTATCAAATCCAACCTCTGTTCCCAGCTACCACCAAAGTCCATCATACAAGCTCGCAGCATATCCTCAAGAGTCTTGATCGTTCTCTTAGTCCGACCGTCTGTCGCAGGATGAAATGCCGTACTCATCTTCAAAGTTGTTCCCAAAGATTCTTGCAACTCTTTCCAAAACCTTGAGATAAATCTCGCATCTCTGTCAGATACTATGTCCTTAGGGACTCCATGTAACTTTAACACATTTTTCCGATAAGCCATAGCTAATTGTGCCTTAGTCCATGTATCTTTCATTGGCACAAAGTGAGCTGACTTGGTCAGTCGATCTACTATTACCCATATCATATTGTTACCCTGTTGACTCTTTGGCAAACCCACGATAAAATCCATAGAAATGGATTCCCACTTCCACTCAGGTACCTCTAAAGACTGAATCTTACCTTGTGGTCGTTGCTTTGTTCCCCTTTAACTCTCCTGGCATGTCAAACAACGGGCCACAAACTCAGCTGTTTCTTTCTTCATCCCAGGCCACCAGAACGTGTTCTTTAAATCCTTGTACAGCTTGTCACCACCTGGATGTACTGAATATGGTGTACAATGTGCCTCTGTCATGATTGTCTTTCTCAGCTCCTCATCATTAGGGACACACCACCTACCATCAAACCTCAAACTACCATCTGTATGAATAGAGAATCGAGACACAATCCCTTTCTCTACCCCAGCTCTTCACTCAACTATCTTAGGATCCAATGCCTGTTTACCTCGAATATCATCATAAAGATCAGGCTGCACTGTCAAATCTCCCATGGCATCCCCTCTCTGCATCATATGTATCCCAAACCTCCCCACCTCATCTCACAACCTCATCAAAGATAAAGCTGTACATAAAGAATGTACACTCTTCCTACTCAAAGCATCTGCAACAACATTGGCTTTCCCTTCATGGTAGATAATATCCATGTCATAATCGCCAATCAGCTTCATCCACCTCCTCTGTCTCATGTTCAACTCCTTTTGAGTGAAGATGTACGTGAGACTCTCGTGATCAGAAAATACCTTAAAGGTCGCCCCATAAAGGTAATGTCTCCAAATCTTAAGAGCAAACACCACTGCACCCAACTCTAGATCATGTGTAGGATAGTTCTCCTCATAAGGCTTTAATTGCCTAGAAGCATAGGCAATCACCTTACCGTTCTGCATCAACACACATCCCAACCCATTCTTTGAGGCATCTGTATAGACCTCAAAGTTCTCGATCCCTTCAGACAATGCTAAGATAGGAGCTGTGGTCAAACGCTCCTTTAATGTTTGTAACGCCGTCTCACAACTCTCATCCCAACGGAACCTGTTAACTTTTCTCATCAAAGCTGTCATAGGTCTAGCAATCTTGGAGAAGTCTTTCACGAACCGTCTGTAGTATCCAGCTAAACCCAAGAAACTCCTAATCTCAGCAACATTCTTTGGTGCTTCCCACTTTGTCACTGCCTCAATCTTTGCCGGATCCACGGCTACCCCACCCTTAGAGATCACTTGCCCCAGAAAAGCAACTCTCTCTAACCAGAACTCATACTTGGACAGCTTAGCATATAACTCATGCTCCCTCAAGGTCTGCAACACAATCCTCAGATGCTCCTCACGCTCCTCCTTAGTCTTGGAGTAGACTAAGATGTCATCGATAAACACCACCACGAACTTGTCCAAAAACTGTCTGAAGATTCTGTTCATTAAATCCATAAACACAGCCGGTGCATTAGATAACCCAAACGGCATCACCACATACTCATAATGGCCATACCTTGACGTGAAAGCTGTCTTTGGTATGTCCACCTCTCTAATCTTCACCTGATGGTACCCTGACCTCAAATCAGTCTTGGAAAAGACCAATGCACCACTCAACTGATCAAACAGGTCATCTATCCTTGGCAAAGGATACTTGTTCTTCACCGTCACTCGGTTCAGCTCTCTGTAGTCTATGCACAACCTCAAGCTCCCATCTTTCTTCTTCACAAAAAGAACTGGTGCTCCCCACGGTGATACATTAGGTCTAATGTATCCCTTCTCTATCAGGTCATCTAACTGTTTCCTGAGCTCCTTAATCTCCTTAGGACCCATCCGGTACGGTGCCTTAGAGATTGGCCCCGTCCCTGGTTTCAACTCAACCGTGAAATCTATCTCCCTCTTCGGTGGCAACCCCGGAATCTCCTCTGGAAAGACATCTGCAAACTCACCCATCACTGGTATCTGATCAACTGTCAGACTCTCTATCCGGTCATCTCTCACATGGCACAAGATCAAAGGGCATCCCTTCCTCAGATAGGACTTCAAGGTCACAGCTGCAATCAACTTAACTTTGGGTTTGACCACAAACCCACGATAAGACACACTAACGCCCTTAGGACTTCTCAAAGACACTTTCTTTTGATGACAGTCTATCTTAGCTTTATACTTTCCCAACCAATCCATCCCGACTATCATCTTAAAACCATCAAAAGGAAACTCTAGCAAGTCTACAGGTAGATCAACTTGCCCAACTATCATAAATACATCCCTATACAACCTCCCACATGATACAAACTCACCCGAAGGTATAAAAACTTTCTCACTTACAGACTCATATACCCTCAAACCCAACCGTTTAACATGACTCGAAGATACAAACGACTGAGACGCCCCCGAATCAAACAAAACAAAGGTATGAATACCGTTAACAAGAAAAGTACCAATGATAATATCTGCATCGTCCTCAGCTGCTTTCTTGTCCATCATGAACAACTTTCCACTGGTCTTCTGTCCACCTCTCTGGATAGTACTGGCTGAAGTGGTCAGTTTAGCACCCGACCCCTGATTGTTGTTGTTGTTCGTAGCTGGTTTCTGATAGGAATTACCGCCATTACGGTTACCTCCACCCTGGTAGCTCTGACCTCCCTGGTTAGACCATGACCTAGTCGGTCTATTGCTTGCATAACTCTTTGCCGGCCCCTGAAAATAGCTCCCCTGAGCTGATCTCTGAAAAGCTCCAGGTACACTCGTGCACTCATGTCTCTTGTAGACTACACCGCTACAGCCATAGCAGGTCATCCCCCAACTACCACTACCACTCGCACGGCCACGCCCAAAGGAAGCCCCAGCACTAAACCCTGAACCAGAAGAAAACGCTCTAGCCTGATTGTGGTTGCCTTTCTTGTAGTTAGATTGGCCACCACCTTCACTCTCAGCCTTTCTTTTCTCAACTACTCTCTCCTGAGCCATCTCCACCAACCTTTCAGCTCTCCCAGCCCTCTCATAAGCTTCCTTAACATCAGTAAGGACTCCCACGGGTAACTTGTCCATGATCTTGGGAGTCAACCCCCTCTCAAACCTCAGTGCTAGGTTCTCCTCACTCAAACCCATGTCCTCGGCATACCTAGACTTCTCATTAAACTGCTTGTAGTACTCAGCCACTGACATATCGGATGTCATCCTAAACCCATCAAACTCCTCCCTTAGCTTACTCCTCACATGCTCAGGTACAAACTCTTTCCTCATAGCCCTCCGAAACTCTTCCCAAGGTATAGCAGGTAAGCCCTGCTTCGTATACATCTCTCTAGCACTCACTTTCACCTTGTCCCACCACTCACCAGCTGCTTCCCTCAAATAGAACGCAGCTTGTTCTACTCTCATCTTATCAGGACAGTGTACCAGGTCCAGTATGTTCTCCATCTCACGATGCCAATTGTCAAGAAGATTTGGCTCCCCGGTCCCCTTGTACTCTTTTGGGTTAAACCTCGCTATATAAAGGCTGGTCTTAGAGTGATCAACCTCCTTATCCTTTCCCACTCTCTTTAGGGCCTCCGTAAGAGCATCTTGATGCTCCAACATCTTAACGATATCATCGATGTTCATGTTCTCAGCTCTCGCATACAAAGCGTTTTTCTTGGGCGGCATCTTGAAACTATATAAGAAAGGGTAGATATAAACATACGCACTATAACCCCAAAACACGAAAACAGACTGCCCAGAACACACTTGATCGAGTGCCTAAATCTACTCGATCGAGTAGAGGCTACTCGATCGAGTGCCCACCATACTCGATCGAGTGCCCCGACCTCAGACCCAAAACAGACCTTCTGATCTCTAACATACTCGACCGAGTAGCACAGCCACTCGATCGAGTGACACCTTACTCGATCGAGTGCCCTATATACTCGATCGAGTACCCAAAAACACGATTCTGGTTATAAAAACGTCAAATACCCACTCGATCGAGTCAGACCCACTCGACCGATTACCTCACCTACTCGATCGAGTACCCCCTACTCGATCGAGTCATGTTGACTCGTATATACTACCCGCATGTTATTTCTCATATCCCAACATACTATACAACTTTATAAACTCAACATTATAATCTAACTACGCATGCGATTCTACACAACTCCTCATTCAATCAACAAAACAACTATTTCATGTTATCAAATGCCACATAATAAACAACCATCATGCTTCTTATACAAACAACATATATATATATATATATATATATATATATATATATATACATATATATATATATATATATATACCGCACTAACTTTTCAATCACGTTTTCGATCTCTACTCCCAACATCCAACAATTCACAACACATATTGTAACACCCCCATATTCAGAGGAGCCTTAACTAGGCCTTCTTTAGCATATAAGGGCATTACCATCTCGGTTGCCCGAGGACAGTAATAATCAAATGTCGATAAAGAACTATTATGTTATATTACAAGTTATTTAAAACCAACTGACGATATAAAAGATACAACTCAAAGGCTACTCGCTATTACTATCAAATCTCGTGAAGACTCATCCCTGCCCGGACTCCAGCTATCAACGACATCAACACCTGCTAAGACACACAAAACAACAAGACAACCACACAAGGTCAGTACTGAGATAAGACATGGCAACACCGACGACAACTAGCAATACAACACAACACAATCAGTCACACACACAATCACACCCACTCCAATCAATCTCCGTCACCGACTATCCACTGGACCAGCCCTGCCAGTGGGGGACCGCAGCCGTTCCCACCTAAGCCCCGCTCATCATACCGAGCGATAACCCTGTCCCATTAATGTGCACATCCCCTCCCGTGGCGGGTTCCACGGAGGGCAAAACTAGGGCGTGAAGCCACTCCCGAGTGTGACTCCACTCAGCCGAGAACGCATCTCGAGAACCAGAGATAAACAATCACAATCAACAACCGTCACAATACGAATACGATAATATATAACAACCACAATAAAACCGCAACGACACAACAACCAACACACTAGACCATCTACAGAAACTGAGTAGGCGAACCTACCTTTAAGCAACTGCAACCAATCCATGCCAACATACGACATATCCAGCAATCAAGCAATGCCTATAACCACAACACAATCATCTATCACTACCAAGAAAACCCTAACTGCAAAGACAAGGATACGAATGATGATGACGACATACCTACAAGGAGAAACCCGACAAAAGACCGCTACCCGACTCAAGCTATGCTCTCCTAAGGCACAAGAACCATCAAAGGCTTCCATGGAGGTTTTATGGTGAAGGGAAGGGAAAGAGGCGACTAAAGGATTGAAGAAATGAGGCGGAAATGATTTGCGGATTTAACAAAACGCGATTAAAAACCCTCGCTGAAAACCCGATACTCGATCGAGTATCCCACATACTCGATCGAGTGAAACCCTACTTAATCGAGTATCAAAGCTACTCGATCAAGTAGCCTCTACTCTATCGAGTACCACCCGAAACTCGCAACCCAAGATAGCATTGGCACGCACTTCTAAGGACTATTACCGCTCCCAAGGTCAGTCAACGCCGGCCAAAGGGTCTCTAAAAGGGCGGGTATTACACATATATCGTCACATTACATACAAACTAGTAAACACCACATACAACTTTGACATATACCCCCCATGTGACCGGTTCAAAATTGTAGGGCGAGTTCGCGACTTTAGGACGTCTCCCAAGCCTTTGCATTAGCTCCTACAACCTTTAACCCGGGTTCATTTTAATTGACTCCCTATATTCATTAGATTCATTGGTTACAGGTTTCAGGATAATCTCTCTGATACCATTTTGTAACACCCCCATACTCCAAGTGCCTTACCAGGACCACTCAGGTATAAAAATGTTACCATCTCGGTTCCCTGAGGAAATGATGATCATAAGACAATAATGAAACAGTATTTAAATAGTATAAAGTTAAGTGAAAGATTACAATCCGGAAACCAAACTGATAAAATGTGAATACATGTTCTCCAAAATCAAATGTCTAAAAGCTAAACATAATGTCTGACAACAACGGAAGACTCTTCTAACTGCAGTGATGACTCATCCCAGCTAGCTAGCCCATGTACCTCTACTCAAACCTGCTCAACAACTGCTCACCATCCCCGAATGGATCACCACAGTTTTTAAAACAATAAACGGGGTCAGTACTAATCACACAATTTATATAATCCAACAACACAACAATCAACACAGCTCAAACATCACAGATATACTCCGAACTCCATCAGCAACTCCACAATAATGACTACACACTAAAGTGTGTAGCCCTGCCAGAGTGCCCATCGCAATAGGTCACTCCACGCCGCCAGTGAGGGACCGCCGCCGTTCCCACCTAATCCCCGCTCATCTCCGTCGAGCGATAAACCCAAATTCATTAATGTGCACATCCCTTCTGTGGCGGGTTCCACAGAAGGCGAATAATGGGCGTGAAGCCACTCCCGCAAGTGACTCCACTCAGCCAGGGACGCGCCCCAAAGAACACAGACAGATACAAATAATCACAACTACTAAACAACAATCAACACCAACAACCGTCACAATACTCGTATGATAACAATCAACAAACACAAATCACCACCAACACATTATCGGACTAATACTGAGTAGGGAAACCCTACCTGGAAAGCAACACAGTCAGACGATCTCAACAGCTGTTATCAAAAGGCCTCTTCTACGAATCCTCCTTCTAACATACAATCATACAATTACTACCAAACAAGAAACACAAGAAAACCCCCAAATCCCCAAATTAGGGTTTAACTAACTTTAACGAAATACCATAAAAACAGTACGTAGATCTTACCCTCGATGCAAGGATCACAAAGGTGTAAAAAAAGGTGAATTCCGACCTTCCAAGCTCCGGGATTTGCCAATAATGCGATTGATGCGAAGAACGTAGATTGTTTTCTCTTTTGAAAGTAATTAGGTTTGTAAAAGTGTATTAAGAAAGTGACGGAAGGTTTATATATTAAATCACATTATTAACAAAACCCGACAAATCATCCCTCCGTAAACCGGCTACTCGATCGTGTAGCTGACATACTCGATCGAGTGCCGCATACTCGATCGAGTATCAAGGTTACTCGATCGAGTACCCAACAGGTCAAAAACTGTTTTAAATCGTAAAACACCCTTACTCGACAGAGTAAGGCCCACTCGATAGAGTACCCAGAGGCTCATAAAACCGTAGTATTACAGTCTTCCCTCCTCAAAAAGAACTTTGTCCCCGAAGTTCAAACCACAACAAAACAAAGACACACACTAGTACACTCCCGACTCAACAACCAAAACAAAACTCAACATAAAACATGTTACTAACCCAAACTCAACCCGACTCAACCACAACAAACATACCGACACAACATAAAAAGGTAAAAAAAGCTCTTAAAAACTTTTTGCGATCATCTCCTACCCCCCCTAAAAGAAAAAAGGTTACGTCCCCGTAACCATACATACCTGATAAAAAAGGAAAGGGTAACGCTCTCTCATGGCCTCCTCTGCCTCCCATGTAGGTTCCTCAGACTCATGGTTAGACCAAAGGATTTTAAGCAAAACTGTCTCACCACTCCTAGTCTTCCTAACCTTCCAATCAAGAATCTGCTTAGGAACCTCAAGGTATGACAAAGACTCATCTAGCTCTAAGCTCTCTGCCTCTAACACATGTGACGGATCACTCACATACTTCCGCAGCTGAGATACATAAAACACATTATGCACCCTCTCTAACGCGGCTGGTAAAGCCAAACGATATGCAACCTCTCCAACCCGCTCTAAGATCTCATAAGGCCCTATGAACTTCTGACTCAGCTTGCCTTCTTCCCAAATCTCATAACCCCACACACATGAGACACTTTCAGAAGGACCTTATCCCCAACCTGAAACTCTATATCCCGGCGATGTAGATCTGCATAACTCTTTTGCCTATCCTGAGCCGCTCTCATCCTTTCCCTGATCATCTTAATCTGCTCAACCATCTCATGTACCATCTCTGGTCCTAGAACCACACGCCTCAAAGACTGTCGTCCCAACAAATCGGACTCCTACATCTCCTCCTATATAAGGCCTCGAACGGTGCCATACCAATACTAGTGTGATAGCTGTTGTTGTAAGAAAACTCTATCAAATCCAACCTCTGTTCCCAGCTACCACCAAAGTCCATCATACAAGCTCGCAGCATATCCTCAAGAGTCTTGATCGTTCTCTCAGTCCGACCGTCTGTCGCAGGATGAAATGTCGCAGGATCGAGTACCCAACAGGTCAGAAACTGTTTTAAATCGTAAAACACCCTTACTCGACAGAGTAAGGCCCACTCGATAGAGTACCCAGAGGCTCATAAAACCGTAGTATTACAGTAACCACCTCTGCTTCCGTTATTGCTCCTCTATTTCCCGTGTTGCTCCTTTTCTTTTCCGATTAGAAGGATAGGGAGTGCTTAGTTCGGTAGGTGGCAGGTAGCCCCAGTTTGTTGTCTTAGGCCAGTGTCTGTATGATAGATGTATGTACTTGCTCTTGTTTGTAAGGTCAGTTGTTTGTACCAAACGTGTGTCGATGTATTTTGCGTGAGGCGGTTTGTATATATGTGTTTTTGGATTGTGGTTCATTTTGTGATTTTTGGCTTTTTTGTGTTGTGTTTCGGAGGAGCGCTGTCGGCTGTCAATTCCCCTTTTGCTTTGCACTAGTTCCTGTATCGTTAGTGTAGAAAACAGGCAACAGGTAGCACGTATGCGTAAACGTAAATACGTAACATGGCAATCGATTGAAGACAAAACTTAACCATGACGACTTGAAAAATTGAAATTTGAAATTTGAAAGGGTATTTTGAAAATTTGCGACAAGTCGCCACGTTTGGACTCCAAAAGGAATTGATTTGAAAATTGAGCAATTAACTCGTGTCTTGAATTAAATTGCATCGAAATTGTTGAAATTGATTTGTGACTCGAAAAAAATTCAAACTCAAACCGTCAGGGATGAATTTTAGAAAAGATTTTTTTTTGCGACTGTATTTGATTTGATTTTTTGTGAGATCAAGACTCGGATTCGTGGGTGCTTGAAATTTGAGGAAAATTGATGTCGTGTTATCAATTTTCGATTTCATTTTTGGCAAAAATCGCAAAAAAAAAAGCGAAAAAATTTTGGAATTTTCGACTGACATGGAAACGATCCGTCGCGAATCGGGGTGACTTGCCCTTCCCCCCTTAAAAAAAGAAAGAAAAATCCGTTTGTTTAAAGCTGCGTCATGGGAACCGTGTCGGATTTCGTAAAACGCAAAAACAAGGAAATGTGAGTGTGAGGAAACACAAAATGTCCTGGACCATCCCGAAGGAGCGCGAGCATTCCGGCGGGAGGTTTGAGGTGTCAGGAGAAAACACAACTTGAAAGGGACAATTCAAGGTGGGAATCCTGAGAACAGGCCTGAAGAGGCGCGAGCTATTGGGCGATAGAAGCCAGCCCTCCCTTTTTTCATGAAAAACGCGCTGATTATTTTTGTATGAATAGTGATGTTTGTGCTTCATTGTTTCATCATACGAAACACAAAATCATCTCTACAAAACCTCTTCTTCCTCTTCCACAAAAATATTTCATGGATGCCTTTGAGAATGTGTTACGACAGTGGTGCGAGATTTGTCGCCTCCCGAAAAGTATCAACTCATTTGCATGGGAGTTGGTCAATTGCTGTTGCTCCGTCAAGTCAAGGTGCAATCCTCATTTCTCGAAGGATTCTCTCGGTTTTGGGATTCGAAACACCATGTTTTCGTTTTCCCGAAAGGTGAAATTTTTCCTCTTGCCGAAGAAGTTGGAGCCATTGGTGGGTGGCCGGGTTGTGTTCCGGTGCTTCCTCCGACTCGGTTGTGCTACAAGGAGAAATTCCGTTCAATGTTGGGCTTGTCGACAAGTCAAGTCAACTTCCTTCTTGCTCCACATGGTGTAGATATGTTGGCTCTCATCAACATCTTTTCAAACCGATTAGATGCCAATGTTTCAGAGGTGGCTAGGAGAAGGGCTCTTGCCTTTTGCCTTCTCCATGTATACCTCTTTGTTGATGCTTTGAAGAAGGAGGGGCTAAAATGCTATGGTAGCATGACCCTTGTGCATGTGGTTGAGCAAATGGAGCTTGGTAGAGGTCCATCATGGTTGGTGCTTGGCGAGATCATCCAAGCTTTGGACAAGGAAGGCTCTTGTGGAGAAGTTCCTTCATTTGGATCTCCAAGGATTCTCCAAGTGTGGCTATTGGAGAGGCTAAGGTATGTAGAGCCTCCGGTTGATTCTTCTTCTTATTCCTTCCGTCACCTTACTATGAGGAAGAAGTTGTACTCGGATAGTTTTGCTTCCACCGAGGCTTATTGGGCCGCAAGATTGTCGAAGGAGGGTGGTCCTCACATCCGTTGGGTGGTGCCATGGTGGCACATGAGGTCCTTCACGGAGTTGCCCGCCTCGGGTGCTAGTCCTCGTTCTTTGATGGTGGTGTGTTTGAAGGTTGCTTCCTTCATTTATCCCGAAAGGCTCATGAGGCAAATGGGGCGTCAACAAAAGGTGCCCGCTCAAGATACCCTTGTCCAAGAGAATGTTTCCGGAACTCCGAGCTTGTGGAGGTCTTCGAAAGATGGTGGGCCACTCCGCCGCTTTGGGAGGTACCAAACCCCGTTGCCACGACATGGGTGACTCCCGCTTATGTCAAGTGGTCAAGAGCTTCGTCTTTGGAAGAGAGGTTCAAATACCGTAAGGACGAGGTTGTCGACTTGAAGTATCGAGAGGTTGGCAAGGCCAACCGTGCCTTCTTTGAGGATTATGTTGATGGAGTTAGCCCGGATGTGATGAGGCCACCAAAGAGGAGAAGCTCGGGTCCCAAAAATGTAGTGGGCCGTGCATGGGCTCGTTTCGGGCCGAACATGGGGTCTTGCACTAGACCGGAGGCCTTTGCCGTTGTAGATCCGTTGAGGATCCGTTCCGAGGAGGAAATCCATGCTAGGCGGGCCAACAAGAAGAACAAGAGGAAGATGTACCCCGAGGGAAAAGGCAAGGGTAGAATGGAAGAGTGAAGACCTCCATTACCCACTTTATTATTAGGTTGTATTATTGTTGTGAGTTTTTATTATGTCGTCCTAGCTATGTTTTGTGTGTTTTGTGCTAGTTTTATTATGTGAGGTGTTTTAGTCGACACCTTAGTTTTGACAAGTTGTAGACTCGTCGATCTTTATTTGTTGTTGAAATTGTAATCCCTCCCATTATTAATTAAATAAGAGGATTACTCGTGTCGAAATTGTGAACGCTTGTTTCTTCCATCCATTTTGTAAAGGCAATTCGATTTGAATCGTCCTAAACATTTGCACTTGGGAAATGAGATTTTTGTAGGAAGGGAGAAAGGCTCATTTTTTGTATTTTTGTGGGTAAGGGAATGTTTTTCCCATTCTTTTTTTTGAAAGATTGATATGGGTGTTTTTTTGTATGTGGGGTTTTTTTTATTATGGGGATGGTTGTGTCCTTCTTGTGTAAGAAAGGACTGGCTACGTATCCACCTGACGAGGTGAAATCAAACCATGATCGTAGTTCGAAATGTTTTGTAAATTTGAGTGGGTTTTGTGGTTGTATCCCTCATGTATAATAAGGACTGCCTACGTATCCACCTGAAAAGGTGAAATAAAACCATGCTCGTAGTTCAGGGTTTTTTGTGAATTGAATTAGGTTTTGTGGTTGTATCTCTCGTGTATAAGAGGGACTGCCTACGTATCCACCTGAAGAGGTGAAATCAAACCATGCTCGTAGTTCAGGGGTTTTTTGTTTTAGTGAAAATGGATGTTGCCTTTGACAGATCAAAGGACATTCGAAACGGGCAAAGTGCCGCAACTTAGACTCGATAAAACATGCAATTTCAAATCAGAACGCTTTGAGGAACTTGACTTGAAAAGGGTTAAGGTGGACGCTAGTTGTAAAACTAGGGTTAGGTCGTTGGTTGCTACGGTTCAAGGGTAGTATTTCTTGAGTTGGTCTAGGTTGGTCGGGTTTGTAAAATCCTCCCCAACTAGGTCACTCAATCTCACTGCGCCCCCGAAAAGTATTTTCTTGACCAGGTATGGCCCGGCCCAGTTGGGTTTGAATTTCCCCCTCAGATCGACGGGTAATGGTGCTCGAACCGACTTGAGGACCAAGTCGCCTTCCTAGATGTTCCTGGGTTTAACCTTCTTGTTGTATGCCCATTATATACGTCGTTGGTATAGCTGGACATTGTGCAAGGCTTTGAGCCGCCGCTCGTCTAGAAGAGTGAGTTGCTCGTACCTTCGACGGGTCCATTCCGCCTCAGGGACTTGAATCTCCAGTAGGATGCGTAGAGAAGGGACCTCTAACTCTACCGGTTGAACCGCCTCCATACCGTATGCTAGGTAGAAGGGTGTGGCTCCTGTCGGTGTTCGAATGGAGGTTTGATATCCCCAGAGTGCGAATGGGAGTTTGCTCGGCCAATCACGGTAGTTGTCTTGCATTTTCTTGATAATGGTGATGAGAGTTTTGTTAGCTGCCTCCACCGCTCCGTTGGCTTGGGGACGGTAGGGGGATGATCGATCTCGCTTGATCTTGTATTTGTCCAGCAAGGCCTGAGTTTCCACCCGGAAGTGAGAGCCTTGATCGCTGATGATTTCATGGGGTACCCCATATCGGCAGATGATGTTGTTTTGGATGAACTTGTGTAACAACCCAGTTTCTCTAATGACTTAAATAACGAAAGCGGAAAGAAAGATAAGCCATAAAAAAAACAGTAAAATTTAAAACCGTCAACTCATAACGAGTTACTTCATAAAACTGGATGTTTAGAACATAAAACAAGGTTTAATATCCAAATTACAAATTAAAGCAAGGTCCGACTTTAATAAAAGTTTGCTACATAAACTCATGAAAGATCAACATAGGATGTTTTATTCTCTCGACAGTCCCCTCCTAAGTCCAAGTCTTCAAGATCCATGTTACCTGAAACATCATTAAAGTAAAACTGCCCCACTTAGTGGGAGTAACCTAACCGTCCTCTATCAACGGCCTCGTATCATGGAGAATATTAGTAATGCAATTAGGCGGTCAAACATACAACTCCAGTCACATTACAATATCGACGTGCCCACATGTGATATGTACATGAAGTAACACATTGGTTCATATTGGCATATGGCATAATAAATATGTAAATATAAAGACATTGTTCAACAACATGTTATATAAATCAGCATATGGTAAATCCAAGTAGATGTTATGCGAATACAAACTTGTAGTCATTTCTTTTTAAAATATTTATTTTCTTCACAAAAAGCACGGGATGTGACTACTAATGTCACACGCATACTCACGGCTTGCATCTCACCTTGAGTACGAGTGGGAGCATCAATCCCGTCGATCATATCGATACTAAGAGGTTTACATATCACCCCTAGTGCTCAATAGGACCGGACGACTAAATTGACTTAGTTTAGCAACCAGAATCGTGGGGAAGAACATACGGCGAATGAATGGACTCAGAGGTCCCATTTAAGTGACATGTCCCATACACTTCAAGGCACCAAGACAATCATAATTGTCACTGCCAAGATATCTGAAAGGTAGTAAAGCTGATCAAGCTCCTGTCAATATATGCGCATATACCCACTCCACAACTTCTTGGAACACGCAGCTCCTCAGTGGCAGCTGGACGACTACTATCCTAACGACAATCCCTCCACACGCAGCTTCGGGATGTGCTGTCCGTACTTGTACATCATAAGCTCTCTAAGCATTCTTCTGACACGCCGATCCCTAAAACTTACCAAGGTAGCGCCCAACATATAGCACGAAAGACTCACATATGTCTCATAGAGACGATGATACATCGATATGCGGACCATCCCAACATATCGACAATACAACGACACTTGGCTCAGAGGTCCCATTCAAGGGGCATACCTAAGATAACCGGAAATAACATACCGATTTAGAGGTCCCATTTAAGTGGCATGTTCGGCAGCTAGGATAACATGGCGGTAAAATGATACCGGACTTACAGACTCCCGCAAGTTCTAGTCCAAGCTGTGGAAAACGCCTTTACTCCATGAGAATTTCATGGGTATTAATCTTAACCGAGTAGCGTTCATATTTGAGATTTGGAACCATCTTATTCAAGTAATATATTAGAAAGTATTCATTATTTCTAATTCGTTATTCAAGGATTAAAATTGTTAGGTATATTATTTTCAAGTATAAATTTACTTTGACTTAGTAACTCTTGACTAATTTAATTAGTCGATGGTTAACCAAGGTCGTCATAGTCAACTCACAGCTTAACTATTATTTTAATTAGTCAAGGCATGACTAGAGACAAGTCTTTAAGTTTTTATTTAATATTCAAATAAGGTCCTTATAATTATCATATTGATTTACTCAAAATTTGATGGCGAAGACGAGTATTTTAAAATAAAACCTTCAAAGGCAATTGAGTCCAAAATTTAATAATTTCATTAAAATTGCTAAGAATCACGTTTATACTTGTTAAGATTTTTAAAGGTTGTTTCTAAAACGGTTTTTAGAATAAAATTTACTCAAACTCTTAAAACAATGATTTAAAATAACTAAGCAAGGTAGTTTTAGTATAAAAAGAATAATTTAATATAATTATTTTTAATAAGGTATTTGTATATTCTCCTTGATGTATTACACTTGAATAAAACTTTATTTTTATAAAGTAACTTCACCAAATAAATTTAAGGTATTAAAATCGTATTAGACCATAGAGCGGTCTTTTTGTTTATTTTCGAAAAGGGTCCTAAACTAAGTATTTTATTACAAGATTTCACCAGGTTATTCCTCATAATATAAGTGAACTCCTGTAATTTTTTTATTATTTTTAAAAGGGTACATAATTTACTGAATTTCGTACATTATTCAGGCTTGTAGGAGTTTTATAAAATAGAATAAAAATCGTATCGATGCAAGATCTGCGCCTAAAAATCCTATAAATCAGAAGGTAAAACATATAAAAATTTCAATTCTATATCATGCATGAAACGAGATGAGTGCAAATAAGAAGTTTCATCATTTTCCATAAAGGTTAGCATATACATACAATTTTTCATTTTGACTTTGTTTTAGTGGGTCTAACATGTGAGTGCATAGTAAATAATTTATTCAAAGGTATATTTTTCATGTGAGGTGATAACACAATTATTAAGCTTATAGACATGATTGACACATTGTCAATTTTCCACATAATAATTTATTTAAGTGATTTATTTAAGGTGGATAATAACATGCATGTAACAAGCAATACTTTTTTTTGGCAACAGAAAAGAAAGGTTCCTTACGCAGTACCTACCATTATGTTGCACTAAAATACATATATGACACTAGTTAGAAAGACTTATCCTACCAAGATATGTTTATTTGCCTCCTGACTAGATTACTAGTATTCTACAATTACGAGGCAGAGGGTTCGATTAAGTTACCTTAAAGGTTATCCGGGTCTTGAATGTAATCAAAGATGCTCAGATCAACAGGCTCTTCCTCTTCCTCCTCTAATTTGATTCCATGATAACAACAAAATAACAAACACATTAGTAATAGATTATCTACTTAATTAATCTAGTAATTATAATCAAGAAAGAGTTAGGAAAAGAAAAGGGAATGAAAAGTATACAAGTTTTAACTTACGCTTTGTGGGAGATAGAAGATGTGAGCATGCAACTATCTTAAGGAGCTTTGAGCAAGGTGGAGCAAGGTGTGAAATAAGTGAACTTAGGTGCTTTAAATAGGATGTCAATATACTCACTCCATGTGCTTAAGTTCACGGATCATTTGCATGCTATTGGAAATCATCACAAAGGACAATGGTCATGTTTTGTGTAAGAGTGAGGTCTAGTCCATGCACAAGGGTGAAGAAAGAAACAAAAGCTCATGAAGGATTAGACTCCTCATAAGAATGGATGTATTGGGGTGGAAAAAAGAGTCACAAGCTGCTGCCATTTCTTAAATATGGGAGGTAAAAACAAAACCTTTGTTTGTTTGCAAGGTCATCATAGAATTGATTATAAACACCATGATTTTATGAAGGCTCTTTGCACAACCGAGCAGGTTTGAGATTTTAAAGTTGTTAATGGCTAATAAAAATATTACCATGGCGTCGGGCTCGAAAAAATAATAAATTTAGGCTTTTGTTTCACCTCAATCGGAGTCCGGATGAGCAAATAGGGGCCAAAATACGAAGATGGATTAAAGTTACGAGCGAATGAAATGTCGTAACTTATATAATGATTGTTTCGAAGGCTAAAAAGGTATTGAAAGAAATTTCAAGTTTCTCTTCTAAGATTATAATATCATAATTAATTATGTAAATATCCGATTAAAAACACGGGGTGTTACAGTACATCCCTCTTAAAAGAATTTCGTCCTCGAAATTCACGATAACTAAAGATGTGCAAACTACCTAATCAAAAAGTTCGGGGTATCTTTCGCGCATGGACTCTTCGGTCTCCCAAGTAGCATGGTCGAGGTTTTTACTTAGCCATCGAACTTTGACCAAAGGTACTGACTTCCTCCTGAGTGTCTTGGTCTCTCGGGCCAGAATCTCCACCGGTCTTTCAGAGTAAAGAAGGTTGGGTTCGATATCGACTACATCAGGTGTAATGACATGTGATGGATCGCTTCTATACTGCTGTAGCTGGGACACGTGGAACACGTTATGCACCCTTGATAGGTTTGGTGGTAGCGCTAATCAATAGGCCACTTTGCCAACTCTCTCCAAGATTTCGTATGGTCCGATGTACTTTGGGCCTAGCTTCCCTTTTAGGCCAAATCGTCTTACTCCTTTCATTGTTGATACCTTTAGGAAAACATGATCTCCCACGACAAACTCGATCGGTCTTTGGTGTTCATTGGCGTAGGCTTTCTGTCGATCTTGCGCTGCTTGTAGCCTTTCTCGGATGATCTTAATCTGCTCAATATGGTCTTGAATAGTCTGAGGTCCTAATGTCAGATGATCGCTGGCATCATCCCAGCATACTGGACTTCGACACTTTCTTCCGTAGAGTGCTTCAAAAGGTGCACAACCCAAACTCGCATGGTGACTGTTGTTGTAGGAGAACTCTATCAAGGGTAGTTGTTTCTCCCAACTGTCATTAAATTCTAGGACACATGCTCTCAGCATGTCTTCTAGCGTCTGGATTGTCCTCTCCGTTTGTCCGTCTGTTTGAGGATGGAACGCGGTGCCCAAGTTGAGTGTACTCCCCATGCATTCCTGTAGTCTTCCCCAGAAGTGAGAAACAAAACGAGGGTCTCTGTCAGATACGATGTCCTTTGGCACTCCATGTAGTCGAATGATCTCCTTCAGGTAAGATTTTGCTAGCTCCTCCATGCTCCCAGCCTCTCGTATAGGAATGAAATGTGCCACCTTAGTCAATCTATCGACAACTACCCAAATCGCATCCTTGTTGCTTTGGGTTCGCGGTAGTCCCATTAAAAAATCCATGGAGATGGAATCCCACTTCCTTATTGGAATGTCCAAGGGTTGTAGTAGGCCTCCAGGTCTTTGGTGGTCGAACTTCACCTTCTGGCAAATGAGGCACTTGGCTACATATTCTGCTACATCCCTCTTCATCCCATGCCACCAATATTGTAGCTTCAAATCCTTGTGATGGGGGTGATGTCGTCGGGTCACATCCAATCAAACACATTTATAATACTCAACATACAACTAGTTAGTGGTAAGTCGAGGTCGATCCATGGGACGGTGGTTACTCAAATTATTCAATCTAATTATGGTTGTGCTTGGGGTTGTCACAATTATAATGGGTTGATGATTCTAATCTAATAGATGCAATAAACAAGCAACAAAAGGAAAGATGTAAACAATTGATTAAAAATGCTAGGATATCATGGGTTCATAAGGGATTCATGGGAGTTGATCATACAAACATGTTTCCTACTAGATGCAAGCAATTATTGTTGTGATGAATCGAGTTGGTTTATATCTTACAATCATAGGAAGAGTTGGGTCCCGGAGCCGAATCGATTAGATTGTACAACACCTACAAGTCGACTTAATCCTCCCGATCCAACTATATGCATGGTCTAATAAGACTCGAGTTGGTTTATATCTTATAAGTCTCATTGAAAAGATAAGAGATGGTTGTAAATGCAAGGATTCATGGGCTTAGCATTTCATCAAACATAACATGTGCATAAGTTGAAATCACAACAAGCAAGCAAATTAATTATGGAATCATATTAGATTAAGCATGAATCATTCCCCATGTTTGTTTCCCCTAATTACCCATTAATCCTAGCAAAGTAACTACTCACTCATGATAAAGTTTAACATGTTAATAAGGTTGTCAATCATACTAACAAAGCCAAACATGATGAACAAGTAAGAAAGATTAACAATAACTAAAACAAGTATTAAGAGAATTATACCTATGGAGATTCCAAAATAATAATGCAAAGAATAATAGAAGAACTTGATGATTGATGAAATGTTGTCAATCTCCCAATAAACCCAATAATCTTCTAGTTACCCAATAATAAACTTGAATTACTCAATAATAAACTTTAACAATAATTAAGGAGAGATTAATGTGAGATTTGTGGAAAGATTAAATGATAATCTATTCTAATCTACTCCTAATCTAATCTAAAGAAGGATTGAATTAACCTAATGAAAACTTGATGGTTTGATTATTACAAATGGGGTATATATAGTAGAGCATCATTAGGTTAAGCAAGGGTAAAATAGTAATTTAACAATGCTAATTGTTGGGTAGGGAATCGCCGGTCTCAAGAGAGACTCCGGTCTCCTTTTCGCCGGTCCTTGAAAAATATGCGCATCCTTCATAGAACAACAAGAACACGAAAGTTGCTGTAAGGGAATCCCAACGGATTGGTCTCGGGACGAGCGGATTGGCGGACAACTTCTTTGTTTGAGCTCGGATTGTAAAACGGACGTCATTTTCTCATCCGGACTCCTATTGGAGTGATTCAAAAGCCTAGATCACTTTTGTTTTTCGACGCCGTTCCATCTAGCATACTTTCAAAGCCAATGGAGCAACTGTTGGTTTGGTTTTCGAGCAATTTCTTCTTGTAATGCCTTCCCTCTCGTCATTCTTACTTTTAACCCTATGATCCTTCTATATACTCTTTATTCCTACATCCTTGGTCATAATTATTGCCTCCTCTTCATACTAGTCCATCTAATATCATCAATAAGCTTCCAAATATGCAAGAAAGACGGGAATTTCCGCCTTATTATCTTCTTTCCTACAAAACATACGAAATGCACTAGAAAAGCAAAATAGAAAGTATTTGACGGAGAAAATGGCTATGGAATGTTATAATAGTATGCAAAATGGGTTCAATTAAGGGACTAAATGTGCGCAAATAATGTTCACATCAAATATCCCCAAACCGAACCTTTACTCGTCCCGAGTAAGGAGGTGACAAAAACTAGACCTTTATTTAAACTATCCTAATAATATAGCCGATATGAGACAATTAGCGGGTCTCACTCCGCCCCTTCAACTCACAACAAGAGAACCATGAGGTAGGATGCCTTCTTGCAAGGCAAGGTGGGTCTTGCCAAAATGGCGACACATCTAAACATTAAGCACACAAAATAAAGTAATGGATGCATCTACAAAAGAATAGCCACTTTCCTCATCTAAGCGGCGGAAATTATCTACAAGGGAAGCAATTTAAGGGTACACACTCCTTCATAGATACAATTTCTTCAAACTACTAGGCCTAGAAGGATACCAATAAATCACCTCCAAGTTGTGTCAAGCTAGGGTACCTTTGTCCTCAATCGTTAAATGCTTTTGTCAAGAATAGACTCCCTATGGTGTTAGAAACACTGGAGGATCGCGGAATTCCCGCTCTTGCCTAGACAAGAAGAAGGATCGTCCCCTCTCTACCATGCACAAAAATGGATATGATGGATAAAGGGATCAATAGATATTTGAGTTTCATTTTGGGAGTTTGCTTTTGTTTTTGTTTTCCCCCCCAATTTCTTGTGGCATATAACATTTGAGAACACTTTCTTTTGCCATTTCTTTTGATTTTTGGCTTTTCAACACTTGACAACTTTTAACTTTTTGCATTTCTTTTTGAACATTTTCAAAGTCACCCCATATGTAGTGAGGGCGCCTTATATTTGAAGCATAGGAGTTCTATTTTTGCTCCTCTTTTCATTTGATGCATTTTGCAAACTTTCTTTCACTTTTCATTTCATTGAACTCAAATCAATTTCTTTTTGTGCCCATTCCCTTTGATGGTAAAAATGTGGTAGAACATGGATGATGGATGCATGGTTTCAAGGGTCACCTTGGAATAAACGGTAGCCAAGGAGTTATCACACCACAAGGTACTCTTGACTAGGCCTTAATCCATGGGTCAAAGGATACTAGCATGACACATCCTAGGGTGTTTTACAAGTATTCTAACAAGCAAAGTCTTAGGAAGAAAAAGCATCTACTAGGGCCTATATACACTTGTCAAGCTTCCCAAGTAGACGGTTCCACAAAATTTTCTAACCATGCAAACTACATGCCATGATGCAACTAACATATATACAACCTAATGCATATGATTCTACCAACTAGTATGTCATATAAACTAAATGCAACTCCTAACAACACATAGATACACAAACCGCAACAACAAAATAAACCACATCCTCCTTGACATGTAAGCCCATCCTCCTCATATGAATAATGAAAAAGAAATGGAAGGGAAATAGAGATTAGAACAATCATACTAAGCGGTCTTCATTTTCCCTTGCTAATGCCTCAAATGTATTGTTGTATCTATGTGAGAAGAGAACAAAAGCACAAGTATATACAATTATACACTACTAAATTAAAGAACATGTTTTTGGTTTTTGAAATTTTCAAATTTTTATAGGTTTTTGTTTTATGAAATTAAAAGACATATTTTTGTGATTTTTCGAAATTTTTCAATTTTTATGCATTTTTGGAATATAAATTCCCATCCCCCACTTTATTTTGGACATTGTCCTCAATGTACATATAAGAGTAGGAATAAAAAGGAAAACATGTTTTTGGATTTTTGATTTTATGGAAATTGAAGTACAAATGCAATGATATGATATGAATGAATGCATGCTCTAACTAAATGCAATTCTATATGACATATATAACTAATGAATGCCATCTAAACTATATTATATGATGCATGATTTCTAGTAAACTATGGTCACCTATGATCAAACCTCCCCAAACCGATTTAAACACTATTTCTAGTGTAGAAAAGAATAGGTTTGGTCATTAGTGACTATGCATGTATTCTAGTCTATATGCAACTAACTATATAAATCATGTGAGATATATTACAATGCAAACTATACTAAATGCATATATACAAATTAATGGTTATTGAGGAACTCCATTAAACAAAAGATTATTAATTAACAATTTCATGGAAAATCATCACTAGCACTCAAAGCACGTAGAAGTCGGTCAAATTCTTGGGAGTGAGAAATAAATAGGCATGGATAACAACACAAGATTATGCAATGAAATAATGCCCAAGTAAGAGACCGGACAAGCATGTCAGGAACATTATGACAAAAATCATAAGAGAAATGATGGATGGTAGGAACATGAAATGGGTAGTTGGTTGGCAATTCACTCAACTCATCCTCCAAATAGTCAAAATCACCATATTCAATGCAAGTACTCTCATTATCATCCAAGGTGATTTTAAGGATGTCTATTTGGGGTTCCCAAATGTCCTCATCATATTCCTCATCCCAACAAGGTCCATTATCAAAGGGGTTGTCGTAACAAGGCTCACCAAGTTCAACACAATTGTCTCCCTCAAATATGTCATCCTCAAAGGGTGAGTTTTCACTCAAGCTCACATCCATATCACTCTCACTTTGCCCATTAACATCAAATTCCATGGAGGTTGATTTCATTGAAACACAAGAAGAGTGGGATGACGGCATCCAAGCATTAGTTTCACAATCAAGAATGTACTCCTCCTCATCATCACTCTCCTCATCTAGCGCTCCATCTTCCCAAGGTGGGGAAATTTTGTGGGCATAGTAGGTTGACTCAAGGTTATAGGAAGGTTTCTCATCCTCACAAATCTCATTTTCATCATAGTTTTCCTCAATGAATTTTTGAAATGTGGTTTTTATTGCTTCTATACCTTCCTTGGCACTCTCAAATATGTCATGTATAGTTTGCTTAAGACAATGAATGGTCATGAACTCAACAAATTCCCAAAATTCCTCACAACTCATCTCACATATCCTACCACCACTCAAGTGAAATGCCAAGTTTCGGGTCTCAAGGTTCATGCCATCATAAGCAACACAACATGCTTCATAATTTGAAAGAGTAAAACCATGATGACAAGCATGAGTAATATAACCTTCAAATATTGCAATGTACCTATCAAAAGACTCATTTTCATATTGCCAAAAAGTGAATGTAGACATGATAAACATATGAAATAGAACAAGTACAATAAAACTCAAGAAAAAAGAAGCACAACTAAAACTAGACAAAAGAACAATTCAAATAAACAACACCGTCCCCGGTAACGGCGCCATTTTGATGGGGGTGATGTCGTCGGGTCACATCCAATCAAACACATTTATAATACTCAACATACAACTAGTTAGTGGTAAGTCGAGGTCGATCCATGGGATGGTGGTTACTCAAATTATTCAATCTAATTATGGTTGTGCTTGGGGTTGTCACAATTATAATGGGTTGATGATTCTAATCTAATAGATGCAATAAACAAGCAACAAAAGGAAAGATGTAAACAATTGATTAAAAATGCTAGGATATCATGGGTTCATAAGGGATTCATGGGAGTTGATCATACAAACATGTTTCCTACTAGATGCAAGCAATTATTGTTGTGATGGATCGAGTTGGTTTATATCTTACAATCCTAGGAAGAGTTGGGTCCCGGAGCCGAATCGATTAGATTGTACAACACCTACAAGTTGACTTAATCCTCTCCATCCAACTATATGCATGGTCTAATGAGACTCGAGTTGGTTTATGTCTTACAAGTCTCATTGAAAAGATAAGAGATGGTTATAAATGCAAGGATTCATAGGCTTAGCATTTCATCAAACATAACATGTGCATAAGTTGAAATCACAACAAGCAAGCAAATTAATTATGGAATCATATTAGATTAAGCATGAATCATTCCCCATGTTTGTTTCCCCTAATTACCCATTAATCCTAGCTAAGTAACTACTCACTCATGATCAAGTTTAACATGTTAATAAGGTTGTCAATCATACTAACAAAGCCAAACATGATGAACAAGAAAGATTAACAATAATTAAAACAAGGATTAAGAGAATTATACCTATGGAGATTCCAAAATAATAATGCAAAGAATAATAGAAGAACTTGATGATTGATGAAAGGCTGTCAATCTCCCAATAAACCCAATAATCTTCTAATTACCCAATAATAAACTTGAATTACTCAATAATAAACTTGAACAATAATTAAGGAGAGATTAATGTGAGATTTGTGGAAAGATTAAATGATAATCTATTCTAATCTACTTCTAATCTAATCTAAAGAAGGATTGAATTAACCTAATGAAAACTTGATGGTTTGATTATTACAAATGGGGTATATATAGTAGAGCATCATTAGGTTAAGCAAGGGTAAAATAGTAATTTAACAATGCTAATTGTTGGGTAGGGAATCGCCGGTCTCAAGAGAGACTCCGGTCTCCTTTTCGCCGGTCTTTGAAAAATATGCGCATCCTTCATAGAACAAGAAGAACACGAAAGTTGCTGTAAGGGAATCCCAGCAGATTGGTCTCGGGACGAACGGATTGGCGGACAGCTTCTTTGTTTGAGCTCGGATTGTAAAACGGACGTCATTTTCTCATCCGGACTCCTATTGGAGTGATTAAAAAGCCTAGATCACTTGTTTTTTCGACGTCGTTCCATCTAGCATACTTTCAGAGCCAATGGAGCAACTCTTGGTTTGGGTTTTGAGCAATTTCTTCTTGTAATGCCTTCCCTCTCGTCATTCTTACTTTTAACCCTATGATCCTTCTATATACTCTTTATTCCTACATCCTTGGTCATCATTATTGCCTCCTCTTCATACTAGTCCATCTAATATCATAAATAAGCTTCCAAATATGCAAGAAAGACGGGAATTTCCGCCTTATTATCTTCTTTCCTACAAAACATACGAAATGCACTAGGAAAGCAAAATAGAAAGCATTTGACGGATAAAATGGCTATGGAATGTTATAATAGTATGCAAAATGGGTTCAATTAAGGGACTAAATGTGCGCAAATAATGTTCACATCACCTTGTACATCTTATCCGATCCGGGGTGAATGGAATATCTCGAACTGTGCGCTTCCCATAAGATCTTCTTGCGAATGGATTCATAATGAGGCACACACCATCTTCCTTTAAATCTCAAACTCCCATCTGGAAAGATTTTGAATCCTTCGAATTTTCCCTGTGGTATACCCTCTCTAATATTCACTAACTCTGGATCTTCCCATTGCAGAGCTCTAAGTTCATGATACAAATTGGGTTCAGCAGTCATGGCATTTAAGGTTAACTTTCCTTTATTCACAACCTCAACATCCAACTTCTCTAAGTCTCGTACTAGCCCGTGAGCTGTCTTCCTACTCAGGGCATCGACGACGACATTTGCCTTCCCCTCATGGTATTGCAACTTAATGTCGTAATCCTTGATGAGTTCTAACCACCTCCTTTGTCTCATGTTTAACTCCTTCTGGGTGAAAAAGTACTTGAGGCTCTTGTGGTCCGTGTATAAGTTACATCTAACTCCATATAAATAATGCCTCCAAATTTTCAAAGCAAAAACTACAGCTGCTAGCTCCATGTCATGAGTTGGATAATTTTTCTCATGCACCTTCAACTGTCGAGATGCATAAGCAATCACTTTTCCTTTCTGCATTAGCATACATCCTAGACCATTCAAGGGTGCGTCGCTGTAGACGTCGTACTCTTCTCCGTCGGTTGGTAAAGTTAAGATTGGGGCTGATGTGAGTCGGGTCTTTAGTTCCTGGAAGGCCTTCTCACACTCCTCGGTCCAAATGTACTTAGACTCCTTCTGCAAAATTTTGGTCATAGGTCTCGCGATCTTTGAAAAGTCTTGGACAAATCTTCGGTAGTAGCCTGCTAAACCCAAGAAACTTCGGACTTCAGAGACATTCTTTGGGGATTGCCATTCTTCCACGACCTTGATCTTGGCGGGGTCTACTTTTACTCCCTGATATGTTATGATATGTCCCAGAAATGCCACTTCCTTCAACCAAAACTCACACTTGGATAGTTTTGCATACCACTTTTGTTGTCGCAGCTTGTCGAGAACTGCGCAAAGATAAACCTCATGTTCGAACATAGTTTTAGAGTATATTAAGATGTCATCGATAAAGACAACGACACACTTATCTAGGTACTCTCTAAACGTGCGATTCATCTGATCCATAAACACCGCTGGTGCGTTGGTCAACCCAAAAGACATAACGTTAAACTCATAGTGACCATATCTGGTTCTGAAAGCTGTCTTCGGAATATCCTCTTCTCTTACTGAAATTTGATGATAACCAGATCTAAGATCGATCTTGGAGAATACTCCCGCTCCTTTCAATTGGTCGAAAAGATCATCGATACGTGGGTATCGGTTCTTAATGGTGACCTTGTTCAAGTCGCAATAGTCGATACACATCCTCATACTCCTATCTTTCTTCTTCACAAAAAGCACTGGTGCTCCCCATGGTGATGCACTTGGTCGGATGAAACCCTTCTCGATGAGTTCCTCTAGTTGAATATTCAACTCTTGCAACTCTTTTGGGGCCATACAATATGGTGACTTTGAAATCGGTGCAGTGCCCGGCACTAGGTCGATTGAGAACTCTACATCACGCTCTGGTGGTATTCCTGGTAATTCCTCGGGAAATACCTCAGGAAATTCCCGAACTACGGGTATGTCCTCGATCCCGAGCTTTTCCCCTCCTATGGAATTTATGTTGCACAAGAAGGTAAGTTCTCCTTTACGCATCTGGCTCGCTAGCTTCATAGCGTTGATGACCTTAAGTCGGGTGTTCGGTATGTAACCTCTATAAGTTACTCTTGCTCCGAGCGAGCTCCTTAGTGAGATCTTCTGGTCCCTACACTCAAACTTGGGGTGGTACTTTGCTAGCCAATCCATTCCCAAAATGATGTCGAAACCAGGCAAGTCGAGGCTGATGAGGTTAGCCGGAAAGGTCGAACAAAGGATGATAACAGGAACGCCTCGGTACCTCGCTTTACAGTTTAAGGTCTGACCGTTAGGAATCACAATGGATGCATGGATTGCTTCGGGATTTAGAAGTTTAGCCTTAGCTACGAAGGTTGGCGATACATGTGATAGAGATGCTCCTGTGTCGAACAATATGAAAGCCATACAAGAGTTAACCAGAAATTTACCAGTGATTGTATCGGCTTGTTCCTCTTCTCCACCATCGATCATCATGTAAGACCTTCCCTGAATCAGTGGGGTTCCCGTCTTCTTGGGACAGACGTAAGACTTGTGACCATCCTCTTTACAGAAAAAACAGATGATGGGTTTCCCATTGCACTGGTTGCCAGGGTGCGGAGCCTCTTTGCATAGGTAACACTTTGAGGTTGAGCCCTGGGTGTCGTCATTACCGGTATTGTCACCCTTGGGGACGATCTTGTTTGATAAGTTGGCCTGAAATTTCTTGGCAAAAGGTTTTGACTTCTGGTGAAAAGGTTTTTGATGACGAGGCGTCTGATAAAGGGGTTTCTGATAGTGAGGTTTTTGGTAAAGGGGTTTCTGAATGAAACTGTTATGGGACACTGTAGGGGTAAAGGTTTTCTTCTTCTTCTTTTCCGCATTCTAGATGGCAGCAAAAATGGCCATGTCTTTCTTGTAGGCAGCTTGGAAAGTTGGGAAGTCATGTCCCACCATCAACTGGTTCAAAATGGGCTCCATTTGACGCACATACTGATTGATGCGCGTCTCCTCATCTGGTACCAGTCTCTTGGCGAACTTGGAGAGTTCATCAAACTTGCGAGTGTACTCAGTAAGAGTCATAGCTCCCATCTCTAGGTTGTGGAACTCCTGTTCCTTCTGATGCTTCATGGCTGGAGGATAATATTTCTTCTCGAGGCTGGCTCTGAACTCGTTCCATCCGTATCCAGGGGTTATCTTAAAAGCTTCTTGAGCGATTGTCCACCAATCGTTCGCTGCTCCTTTGAGGTAGTAGGATACTATATCAATCTTTTCCTCTTCGGGAGTGTGGCTTAGCCTTAGCAGTTTCTCCATTTCTGCTAGCCAATTTGCAAGATCATTAGGATCGTCAGAGCCATGGTAAGATGGAGGTCGATGCTTCGAGAACTTATCGAAAGCGGAGGGATGGTGTTGGTTACCTGTTACAGTTACGGTTCGATTTTAGTTAAGTTGCCTTGCAGTTGCAGTTCTGTTCTGGTTGTTGAGTAGCTGCGTGATAGTTACTTGTGATGCAGCTAGTTGAGCAGCCATCTGAGTCATAGCCTCCTCATATCCTTGTCTCCGTAAGTCCTCTTGGGAATTTCCGTTTCCATTCCCGTTGCTTCTTGTTACTGTCATCTGCTCGAGGTGTGGTATCATCAGCACAAGTAAAAGAAAATACATGCACAAACCAGAAGTGAGACAAAAGTAGAACAAAACAAGAAGAACCAGAACGAATTCATTGTTAACTTCCTTATTACAAGCTAACACTAAGTAGCTTCATTAGGTGGCGGTTACAAAGAAATCTATAACTAGCATAAAAGAACGCAGTTAATTCTACGGTAGACTGAGCTAGGGTTTAGGTTTCCTAGTCTCTATCTAGTACAGAAATCTTGCTCCTTTCTTGATTGCTCTGGCACAGGCATTGAGTGCTAACTTGAACTCATACCAATCATAGTAATGGTTCTCTTGGTCGCCTCTGGCTAAGATGTGGTTCCACCATAATTCTACCTTCCCTATCAGCTTGGTGGTGGCGAACTCTACCTTCCAGTCGGGTGGTACATTAAATTCCTTAAATCTCCATTCACAAACTCTGATAAAGTTTGGATAGTCTGGCCTCTCGAAGAGGAAAATTGGGCCATCGCCACAGAAGTTTGCTCGAGCATTATCCTTTTTCTTTGTAGCATCTTCTAGCTTAGGGTTCCTCTCCCGACGGGTGAAGTGAAAATTATTCGCCTCATCTTCCCAGTCAGTAGTCCGATTTTGGTGTGCCGATTTTGTAACACCCCCATATACCGATGAGCCTTAACTAGACCTTCCTTAGCATATAAGGGCGTTACCATCTCGGTTGCCCGAGGTAAGTAATCATCAAAAGTTGATAAAAGAACAGTTATAGTTAAATATACAAGTGTTACAACCAACCAACAAAATAAAGATACAACTCGTCAGCTACACACTAACTCTATCAGAACTCATGATGATTCAGCCCTGCCAGGACTCCAGCTATCAACCACATCAACACCTGCTAAGACTGACTGCTCACCATAAGGGATCACGACAGACACATAAAGCAACAAGACAACCACACAAGGTCAGCACTGAGACAAGACACAACATTAACCAACATCAAACGTCAACACAAACAAAACACAACCAGTCACACACAATCACACCCACTCCAATCAATCTCCGTCACCGACTGTCCACTGGACCAGCCCTGCCAGTGGGGGACCGCAGCCGTTCCCACCTAAGCCCCGCTCATCATACCGAGCGATAACCCTATCCCATTAATGTGCACATCCCCTCCCGTTGCGGGTTCCACGGAGGGCGAAACTAGGGCGTGAAGCCACTCCCGCAATTGACTCCACTCAGCCGAGGACGCACCTCGAGAACCAGAGACAATCAATCACAGACAGCTGCAATACAACAACAACCAATAAACTGTATACACCAACCGATTACTGCATATACTCTGCCACACAAACACAACATAACGCAACAACCACGACACAACGATCGACACACTAAACCATCCACAGAAACTGAGTAGGCGAACCTACCATTAAGCGACTGCAACGATTCCAAGCCTATACACGCAATATCCAGCAATCAAGCAACACCTATAGACACAACATAATCATCTATCACTACCAAACTAACCCTAACTGAAAAGGACGAAGATACGGTTGATGATGACGACATACCTACATGAGAAAACCTGGCAAAGGACCGCTACCCGACTCAAGCTATGCTCTCCTAAGGCACAAAGACCTTCAAAGGCTCCCATGGAGGTTATATTGTGAAGGGGAGGGAAAGAGGCGACCTAAAGATATGAAGAAATGAGGCGGAAATGATTTGCGGTTTTAACAAAACACGATTATAAACCCTCGCTAAAAAGACGCTACTAGATCGAGTAACCTACTTACTCGATCGAGTGGCCTCTACTCGTTCGAGTATCCTAGCTACTCGATCGAGTAGCCTCTACTCTATCGAGTACCACCCATAACTCAAAACACATGATAACTTTGGTACGCACTTCTAAGGACTATTACTGCTCCCAAGGTCGGTCAACGCTGGTCAACGGGTCTCTAAAAGGGCGGGTATTACAGATTTAATCCTTCTTATCTTGTTAGGGTGCTCCCTAAGCCACTTCTTGAATATATTCTTCCTTTCTACTTCTGCAACTTCTTCCTTGGTCATTTCCATGCGTCTCTTACTTGATCTCACCATCTAGATGAAATTCAAGTCAGGTTCTAAACGGCGGTATTCCTAGGTTGGGGCCCGTTCTAAGATACTAGCTAGGGATAACGCGTATACATACTAAGTTAGATAGTTAATCAGACAATTCAAGCAAGTAATTAACATATAACATGCAGAAGGTAGCACAAACATTGATCCTTATGACGGTTAGGATCTTTCAGGTAGTTCTACCCTCCCAAACATATACACTCGCTTATTATTCATCGTAAAGTTTAGCTAGTGATTCTCTCATTTTAGTGATCTAAAAGTTCTAGTTATTACATTTTATTTGACCCTAAAGTCATGAGTCCTGGATGCTCCCTCGATAGGTGAAATAATAATTTATCGCACAATTACTATTCACGATCTCAAGGTTGCTCTGATACCAACTGTAACAATCCAGTTTCTCTAATGACTTAAATAACGAAAGCGGAAAGAAAGATAAGCCATAAAAAAACAGTAAAATTTAAAACCGTCAACTCGTAACGAGTTGCTTCATAAAACTTGATGTTTAGAACATAAAACAAGGTTTAATATCCAAATTACAAATTAAAGCAAGGTCCGACTTTAATAAAAGTTTGCTACATAAACTCATGAAAGATCAACATAAAATTCTTTATTCTCTCGACAGTCCCCTCCTAAGTCCAAGTCTTCAAGATCCATGTTACCTGAAACATCATTAAAATAAAACTGCCCCACTTAGTGGGAGTAACCTAACCGTCCTCTATCAACGGCCTATTATCATGGAGAATATTAGTAATGCAATTAGGCGGTCAAACATACAACTCCAGTCACATTACAACATCGACGTGCACACATGTGATATGTACATGAAGTAACACATTGGTTCATATTGGCATATGGCATAATAAATATGTAAATATAAAGACATTGTTCAACAACATGTTATATAAATCAGCATATGGTAAATCCAAGTAGATGTTATGCGAATACAAACTTGTCATTTCTTTTTAAAATATTTATTTTCTTCACAAAAAGCACGGGATGTGACTACTAATGTCACACGCATACTCACGGCTTGCATCTCACCTTGAGTACGAGTGGGAGCATTAATCCCGTCGATCATATCGATACTAGGAGGTTTACATCTCACCCCTAGTGCTCAATAGGACCGGACGACTAAATTGACTTGGTTTAGCAACCAGAATCGTGGGGAAGAATAGCCGGCTAATGAATGGACTCAGAGGTCCCATTTAAGTGACATGTCCCATACACTTCGAGGCACCAAGACAATCATAACTGTCAAGGTCTGCACACGATCGCAACCGTGAAATAATAACTGCCAAGATATCTGAAAGGTAGTAAAGCTGATCAAGCTCCTGTCAATATATGCGCATATACCCACTCCACAACTTCTTGGAACACGCAGCTCCTCAGTGGCAGCTGGACGACTACTATCCTAACGACAATCCCTCCACACACAGCTTCGGGATGTGCTGTCCGTACTTGTATATCATAAGCTCTCTAAGCATTCTTCCGACACGTCAATCCCTAAAACTTACCAAGGTAGCGCCCAACATATAGCACGAAAGACTCACATATGTCTCATAGAGACGATGATATATCGATATGTGGACCACCCCAACATATCGACAATACAGCGGTACTTGGCTCAGAGGTCTCATTCAAGGGGCATACCCAAGATAACCGGAAATAACATACCGATTCAGAGGTCCCATTTAAGTGGCATGTTCATTAACTATAATATCATGGCGGTAAAATGATACCGGACTTACAGACTCCCGCAAGTCCTAGTCCAAGCTGTGGAAAACGCTTTTACTGCATGAGAATTTCATGGGTATTAATCTTAACCGAGTAGCGTTTGTATTTGAGATTTAGAACATCTTATTCAAGTAATATATTAGAAAGTATTCATTATTTCTAATTCGTTATTCAAGGATTGAAATTGCTAGGTATATTATTTTCAAGTATAAATTTACTTTGACTTAGTAACTCTTGACTAATTTAATTAGTCGATGGTCAACCAAGGTCGTCATAGTCAACTCAGAACTTAACTAATATTTTAATTAGTCAAGGCATGACTAGAGACAAGTCTTTAAGTTTTTATTTAGTATTCAAATAAGGTCCTTATAATTATCATATTGATTTACTCAAAATTTGATGGCGAAGACGAGTATTTTAAAATAAAACCTTCAAAGGCATTTGAGTCCAAAATTTAATAATTTCATCAAAATTGCTAAGAATCATGTTTACACTTGTTAAGATTTTTAAAGGTTGTTTCTAAAACGGTTTTTAGAATAAAATTTACTCAAACTCTTAAAACAATTATTTAAAATAACTAAGCAAGGTAGTTTTAGTTTAAAAAGAATAATTTAATATAATTATTTTTAATATGGTATTTGTATATTCTCCTTGCTGTATTACACTTGAATAAAACTTTATTTTTATAAAGTAACTTCACCAAATAAATTTAAGGTATTAAAATCGTATTAGACCATAGAGCGGTCTTTTTGTTTATTTTCGAAAAGGGTCCTAAACTAAGTATTTTCTTACAAGATTTCACCATGTTATTCCTCATAATATAAGTGAACTCCTGTAATTTTTTTATGATTTTTAAAGGGTACATAATTTACTGAATTTCGTACATTATTCAGGTTTGTAGGAATTGTATAAAATAGAATAAAAATCGTATCGATGCAAGATCTGCGCCTAAAAATCCTATAAATTAGAAGGTAAAACATATAAAAATTTCAACTCCATATCATGCATGAAACAAGATGAGTGCAAATAAGAAGTTTCATCATTTTTCATAAAGGTTAGCATATACATACAATTTTTCATTTTGACTTTGTTTTAGTGGGTCTAACTTGTGAGTGCATAGTAAATAATTTATTCAAAGGTATATTTTTCATGTGAGGTGATAACACAATTATTAAGCTTATAGACATGATTGGCACATTGTCAATTTTTCACATAATATTTTATTTAAGTGATTTATTTAAGGTGGACAATAACATGCATGTAACAAGCAATATTATGTTGCACTAAAATACATATATGACACTAGTTAGAAAGACTTATCCTACCAAGATATGTCTATTTGCCTCCTGACTAGATTACTAGTATTCTACAATTACGAGGCAGAGGGTTCGATTAGGTTACCTTAAAGGTTATCCGGGTCTTGAATGTAATCAAAGATGCTCAGATCAACATGCTCTTCCTCTTCCTCCTCTAATTTGATTCCATGATAACAACAAAATAACAAACACGTTAGTAATAGATTACCTACTTAATTAATCTAGTAATTATAATCAAGGAAGAGTTAGGAAAAGAAAAGGGAATGAAAAGTATACAAGTTTTTACTTAAGCTTTGTGGGAGATGGAAGATGTGACCATGCAACTATCGTAAGGAGCTTTGAGCAAGGTGGAGCAAGGTGTGAAATAAGTGAACTTAGGTGCTTTAAATAGGATGTCAATATACTCACTCCATATGTTTAAGTTCACGGATCATTTGCATGCTATTAGAAATCATCACAAAGGACAATGGTCATGTTTTGTGTAAGAGTGAGGTCTAGTCCATGCACAAGGGTGTAGAAAGAAACAAAAGCTCATGAAGGATTAGACTCCTCATAAGAATGGATGATTTGGGGTAGAAGAAAGAGTCACAAGCTGCTGCCATTTCTTAAATATGGGAGGTAAAAAGAAAAACTTTGATTATTTGCAAGGTCATCATAGAATTGATTATAAACACCATGATTTTATGGAGGCTCTTTGCACAACCGAGCAGGTTTGAGATTTTAAAGTTGTTAATGGCTAATGAAAATATTATCATGGTGTCGGGCTTGGAAAAATAATAAATTTAGGCTTTCTTTTCACCTCAATCGGAGTCCGGATGAGCAAATAGGGGCCAAAATACGAAGATGAATTAAAGTTACGCGCGAATGAAATGTCGTAACTTATATAATGATTGTTTAGAAGGTTAAAAAGGTATTGAAAGAAATTTCAAGTTTCTCTTCTAAGATTATAATATCGTAATTAATTATGTAAATATGCGATTAAAAACACGGGGTGTTACAACTTCGCCACTTGTTTGGCGGTCAAGACTGCATATGACTGTGCTTCTACCCATTTAGTGAAATAGTCGATGGCGATGAGGACGAAGCAATGCCCCTTAGTGCCTATCGGGTTAACCTTCCCGATGATGTCGATGCCCCAGGTTGAGAAAGGCCAAGGTGATGTCATGGTGTATAAAAGGGATGGTCGTATGTGCTGTATGTTGGCGAAGATTTGGCAATTGTGGCAATGTTTGACGTAGTTACGGCAGTCGGCTTCCATGGTGGTGCAACAGTAGCCTAACCGAATGATCATTCGGGTAAGCATAATTGCGCACATGTGAGGGCCACATTCTCCGTCGTGGACCTCTCCCATGACTTTTTTGGCTTTGTGATGGTCAATGCAAAGGAGGAGAATCCCTTGGGGTGTTCTTTTGTATAATTGATTTTGGTTCATCACGAATTGTGACGCAAGTAAGCGGATGGCTCTTTGTCCTCTATGATCAGAGTTGGGAGGGAATTCGTTTTTGGTTTTGTAGTTGAGGATGGCTTGGTACCAAGGCTCGGCATGGTTTTGCTCGTCGTTGTTGATGGCACAGATGTGAGCTGGCTCGCTCCCTCTCTCGACACATAAGGGCATTGATGTCATGTCGACGGGTATATTGACGAGCGCGGCAAGTTTTGCTAGGGCATCAACAAATTGATTTTCCTCTCGTGGCAAGTGGAAGTAGTCGACTTGGTCGAAGAACTCGGCCTCTTGATTGATTTTCGCTCGGTAGGGAGCTAAGCTGTCACTTCGTATTTTCCATGATCCGGTGGTCGGACTCTCGAGGAGGTTTAGTTTTCGGAACTTGTCGTTAGGAGCACCTAGACCAAAACACAATTTATAACTTTACAAACAACTCTACAATTAGTAAAGAGGCAAGTAAAGGTCGGATCCCAAGGGACGGGAATTGAGATGAGATTTTCTATTGCAACTAGTGGTGTCTAAGGGTGTCACAATTTGGGGTTTGAAGTAGAAGATCACTAAACTAAATAGCAATGAAAGTAAACTAGCAAGATGATTAAAAAAGGGTGTAAACAATTGATAAAAGGCACTAGGGTGTCATGGGGTCATAAGGGATTCATGGGAATTGATCATACAAACATATTCTCAAATTATAAGCAAGCAATTATTGTTGTGATGGATCGAGTTGGTTTATATCTTACAATCCTAGGAAAGTTTGGGTCCCGGAGCCGAATCGATTAGATTGTACAACACCTACAAGTCGACTTAATATTCCCTACTCAACTATATGCATGGTCTAATGAGACTCGAGTTGGTTTATGTCTTACAAGTCTTATTGAAAAGATAGGTGATGGGTAAAAAATGCAAGGATTCATAGGCTCGCATTTCATCAAACATAACATGTGCATAAGTTGAGATCACAACAAGCAAGCAAATAAACTATGAAAACATATTAAATTAAGCATGAATCATCCCCCATGTTGGTTTCCCCTAATTACCCATTAACCCTAGCTAAGGAAACTACTCACTCATTATCATGTTGAACTTGCTAGCAAGGTTGTCAATCATACCAACAAAGTGAAACATGATGAATAAATGAAGATAATTAGCAATAATAAAAAAGGGATTAAGAGAATTATACCTACTAATGATTCCAATAATAAAGCAAAGAATAATAGAAGTACTTGATGATAGATTGGAAGGTTGTCAATCTCCCAATAATAACCCAAATAATCTTCAATTACCCAAAACAAAGGATGAACAAAAGAGAGATTAAGGAAATGAAACTTGTATTAAAACTTGATTAAATGTTGATTACAAGATTAAAGAGAGATTTGATTGATATTAACTACACTAGAGATTGCTAAGAAGAACATGCTCTTCTAATTAGCCTAATGGGGCATTTATAGTGGGGATTAGTTACATAGATTAAGGTTTACTAAGGGCTTAAATGACGATTAAGTCCTTGAGGAATCGCCGGTCTCTAGGGAGACTCCGGTCTCCTTTTCGCCGGTCTTAGAAAAATATGCGCATCCTTCCTTGAAGCTTGTAGAAGACGAAATAGCTGTTAGAGAATCCGGGCGTCCAGGGCACGGGACGGGCGGATTCTGGTGATTCTGGACGGGCGTCCAGATGGGGAAGACGGGCGGATTTGGGGTGTTTTGGACGGGCGTCCACAGGGGGAAGACGCTCGGATTGTGGCTGCTGGACGGGCGTCTTGTGGACAATCCGCTCGGATTGTCTTACAGCTTCTTTCTTTCTTCTTTTCTTCCTTTTTCTTCATAAAATCCTTGAGGATTTCCTCGGGGATGCAAGGATCTTTTCTCATCATTGCCCATCTACTATAGTATGTACAAAGGCCTTCTAATTTTGTCTTCTCCTTGATGCTTAGTCATTGAATTCAATTAATTTAGCTTCATTTTGCCATGAAAATGCAAGGTTTGCACTCCTTTCCTACCAAGGACACAAAACCTCAAAGAATATGCAAAACAAAGGACTAAAGACAATAAATTACCCAAATATGCACTAAAAAGCATGGGAACAAGGCTAATTCGGGGACTAAATATGCTCTAATTATGGTCACATCATCCGGACACCTGATTGATGATGAGTGAAGAATCGCCGTGGACCCTCAGTCTCTTGATGCCAAGTGTGATGGCTGCTTGTAGGCCGATGAGGCGTGCTTCATATTCAACGGCATTGTTGGTGACGGCGAAGTAGAGCTTGACCGATATCGGAACATGCTCTCCCTCTGATGATATTAGAAGGATTCCTACCTCGAAGCCTCTCATATTAGATGCACCATCGAAGTATAGGTCCCATGCGTCGGAGTCAGCACAAAGGATGTCTTCGTCAGGAAGTGACCATGTGTCGATTGTTGGATCCTCGTTGACTGGATTCTCTGCTAGGAAATCGGCGACTGCTCTTCCCTTGATAACCTTGAGGGGTACAAACTTGAGATCAAACTCGGACAGCATGAGTGTCCACCTAGACAGCCTTCCGTTTAGGACGGGTTTTTTGAAGATGTATTTGACCGGGTCCATCTTGGAGTAGATGTGGACCGTGGAGCTGAGCATGTAATGTCACAGCTTCTTTGTTGACCATTGTTGGGTTCCTTTGATTGATGATAACATGCCCATTTAATGTGTGCCTTCTTAGTTTGCCTTTTCAAGATTTATGGTTAAATCAAGTTTGGATTAAGAAGTGTTGAGTTGTTGATCATCCTATTGTATTGAGTCCTAGGCGTCATCTAATGTACAAGTTAGAAAGTAAAGTATTTTAGAGTAATAGAAACAGTCAAGACCACTGTTACTTTCACAAGTAACAGCAGCCTGGACTGTTGCCTCAATTCGTAACACTTGAACACTTTCTTATCTTTCAAAAGCCATTTACGTGTCTTATATTTTGAAAGATAACTTTCAGATTTTTACAAGGATTTGGCCTTCTAGAAAAAGTGGTTTGAGTAATTATCATTTTCAAATTGTTTCCTCTTTGTGCTATTTTGATCCTTTGGTCTTTCATAAAGAAAGGTTTGCTTTTTGCCATTTTTGTGAAAGCTTGTCATCATGTGACTTATTTCACATCCTTTGTTTTTTGAAAACTTGTGGTCACTTTTGGATAATCTCAAACACTCTTTCTCTCTTTTGCCTTTTGAATAAGAACCTTCTTTTGTGCAAGTTTGGGAAGTTGTTGAGACTCATCACATGTGATGGTATTTGACCCTCAAAACCCTAACAATCCCCTTGCTCATCCTCTCTATAAAAGGCGTGCCTCACCCTCTCATAACTCCAAGACTTTTTCTGAGATTTAATCTAAGTTTGCAAATTGTTTTTCAAAGCTTAAAACCGAGTCTTTACTTTGCAAAGCTTTTAAAAGTCTTCAAGTGTTACAATCATGGCTACTGTTACTTTAATATACTAGACTCTCTCACTTATGAATTGTTGATCTTGTAAAGTTGTCCACCTCAATTCTTTTTAAGAATAAGTTAGTGGAAGCTTGATCCTTATAACATTCTTAGTGTGTGTGTAGAGTTTAGGACGGAGTAGTCTTCAACTCTTTGGCAACCGGAGTAGGTTGCGAGTTGGCTCGTTCTAGAACGGAGTAGTTCTTGAACTTGTGTCACAACCAGAGTAGGTTGTTGTCTTTTTATTGTACGGGTTTTTAGTAGTCGGAGTAGATCACTAAAATAAATCAATAAAAAGTAGATTGGATGTAGGCACTTGAGTTCTTGCTGAACCAATTCAAAAATCTCGTGTTTGATCTTCTTTGTTTTATTCCACTGCTCTTTATTTTGTTTGCTTTGCTTTGCTTAACTTTCGAAGTAACAGTTCCATATACTGTCACATTTGGTCTGCAGTCTGTACTCCATACTGAGACAAATAGCTACAGTCAAAACAGTTGTTACTTTCATACTTCAGCAAACACTCATTTTAATACTCGTTTAATCTTGCAATATTATTCGAAGTATTCTCTCATCTCTTTCGTTCATACAACTCACTTTTTTTTTTTTTTTTTTTTTGGTGACGAGGGGTTGAATCCCCCCGGGCACGTGCAATACCCTGCAAACCACGTGTGCCATGTAAGACATCCTTTAGGATGAAAGGTAACCGCAGCACTCCCGGGTAGGGAGTCGAACCCGGGACCTCTCAATTCGTTGTCATTGCAACGCTTTGAGGCACTCCCGCACTCCACTACACTCAAGCCACTTTGGTTATACAACTCACTTTAAATCAATAAAGTTGAAGTTAAAACTTTTAAATAGTACCTAATTCACCCTCTCCCCCTCTTAGGTACTTGAATCCATAAACTCAACAATTGGTATTAGAGCCTCGTGCTCTTGATCGAGGCTAATCGCCTTAGAGTTTGATTCGTGGGTAATGGATTCCGAGAAACACTCCAAGATCCCGGTCTTTAACGGTGCGAATTTTGAATGGTGAAAACTCAAAATGGAATATTACATCAAAAGCATAGACTATCAATGTTGGAACATCATCCAAAATGGACCTCTTGTTATTGAGGAAACCGATATCTTAAACGGTTTCACCAAAACGAAAGAGGAAAGAGATTACAATGAAAATGACTTCAAACTTGCCGAAAAGAACTCCAAAGCAATGTCGATTCTTCAACGTTGTGTTGGTGAGGGGGAAGTTAGTCGAATCTATGGATGTCCTACGGCAAAATCTATTTGGGATTCCCTTGTACTTGCCTATGAAGGGACGTCCCAAGTAAGAAAACACCGTGTTGACCTTCTCATGCAACAATATGAGATGTTTAGAATGTCAAAGGATGAGTCCATAAATAGTTTCTCTTCGCGTTTTTCTTGTATTATTAATGAGCTTAAGAGTCTAGGAAGGAATTTCGAGTCCGAGGACATCATTCGAAAAATCCTTCGTAGTCTAACCTCTAAGTGGAAACCCAAGGTCACCGCCATAGAGGAAGCTAAAGACTTGTCAACCCTATCTCTTCATGAACTAATGGGATCACTAATGGCTCACGAGTTCAATCTCGACAAGCATTCTAGTGAGTCCTCAAAGGGAAAGAGTCTCGCCCTCACATCCTCTTCAAGTGATGGAGAAGATGAGGAGGAATACGAGTTTGCTATGTTCACAAGGAATCTAGACGGGTTAGTCAATGGTCAAGGAAACAAAAGGTTCACTAATAATTACTCGAAAAAACGCTTTTCTAAGAAACGACCTAACTCCACCGTGGGATGCTTTAAATGTGGTGATAAAACTCACCAAATTAAAGAATGTCCCAAGTGGTATGATATCAAATCAAAGGAAAGAAGAGAAAAGGTTAAAAAGGACTATAAACATAGAGTCATGAGTGCCATTTTGGGAATGTCCGACTCCGAGGAAGATGAGGAAATCATCGAGAAGGAACTAGAGGCTAAAATGTGTCTTACAAATCATCTTAAAGAAAAAGTCTCAAAAACCTCAAAAAACGAACACTTAAGATGCCTCATGGCTAATCCCGATGATTCCGAATCCGATTCCGACAACGAGGTAAACCATCTAAAGGCCAAGGCTAGAACTTACTCTAAAGAGAAAGTATGTAAGCTTCTTGACCAAATTTTTGATAAGTGTCGATTTCAAAATGATAAGCTTGAGGTAATGCAAAATGAGATTGAGGAAATTGCTCAAGAGAACTTTAATCTTAAAAATGAACTAAAAGCAACAGACAGTGTCACTGTCACCTCTGAGGCTTATGATGAAGTTAAAAGAGTCAACAAGTTAAACAAACATTTGACTAAAGAACTAGAGCGTCTTAGGATGACCCCCACGGATGTCTCTGACCTTGAAAATGTCAACACTACCTTGGTGATGCAAGTTTCCTCACTAACCAAGGAACGTGATGATCTTTTGAAGGACAAAGATGCTCTCGAAAATGAAGTCTATGACCTTGTGGTTGAGATTGTAGACCTAAGAGAAATAGTGTCTGGGACTGTTGCTTCTGACAAACACTTAGACAAGTCCAAAGAAAAAATTGAATGTTTGGT
The DNA here is from genome assembly GCF_048544455.1 of Silene latifolia. Taxonomy (NCBI): domain Eukaryota; kingdom Viridiplantae; phylum Streptophyta; class Magnoliopsida; order Caryophyllales; family Caryophyllaceae; genus Silene; species Silene latifolia. The sequence goes on along the minus strand of NC_133532.1, from coordinate 72,245,857 downwards.
CAATGAAAACAAGTGTCTAAAAGATGAGGTAGCGTGTCTTAAGAAAGAGATAGAGGTTCTTCATGAAAGGCTTATCTTTCTTCAAAAGGGTATGCCCGAATGTAGCACTTCTAGATCTACTCCTCATCATAGATCCGATGAATTCGTTGATCTAAGCAAACGTCTTGATGAGATGACATCTAAGTATGAAGAGTTCAAAGAAAAGGTCGGATATCTCGTGTCTAAACTCAACAACCACACCCATGACTTCATAGTTGAGAAAAAGGTTGTCTTTAGAAAGTGTAAACAATGATGAACTCAAGAGGGAAAAAGAAAAGAATTTGCATCTCCTCTCAAAAGTCAATTACTTGACCAATGAACTTGTAAAAGCCAAAAACATCACTGAAAAATGGGAAGGAAGTCAAACCGTGTTAGACTTTCTCACAAGTCAAACCGAGAGATGTAACAAAGTTGTTGGTTTCGGCTTGGAATAGTCAGACTGACTGTTGCATCCAGAGGCCTAAAACTGATTTTAGAAGAAGGAAATACGTGGGTCTTCCCGAGTACATTATTTGCAATTATTGTGGTAAGAATGGTCATGTTTTCAATGGTTGTAGAAAAAGATTTGAGGACATTAACAAGAACATCAAAGTAATAAAGCAAATATGGATTAGGAAAGACACCGTAAGATATGTTGATCACAAAAGGGGACCCAAGTTTGTCTGGGTTCCTAAACTCAAAATCTAATCTTGTGTAGGGCTTGGTGAGAGGCGGCCGCAATTGGTACTTGGATAGTGGATGCTCTCGTCACATGACGGGTGATAAAAGCCAATTCCTCTCACTTAAAGCATACAATGGTGGCACGGTAAGGTTTGGTGACAATAAGAAAGGTGAAGTAATTGGCATTGGAAAGGTTGGTAAGTCACCATTACTTTATGTCGACAACGTGCGGCTTGACAAAGGTTTGAAACATAATCTCCTTAGTATTTCTCAACTTTGTGATAAGGGCAATATTGTAGAATTTAGTGCTAATATGGGTCGAATAATTGATGCCACTACTAATGAGCTAATGCTCGAAGGAAGACGTGTCAAAGACGTGTACTTAACTAATTTGAACACTCTATCCGGTCACACCATGTCTTGCATGAGTGTAATGAACAATGATCCTTGGTTATGGCATAAAAGGTTTGGTCATGTTAGTACTTGATGTGACCATAAATAGCGCATATTTAGCCCCCGAATTAGCCTTGTTCCCATGCTTTTTAGTGCATATTTGGGTCATTTATTGTCTTTAGTTCTTTGTTTTGCATATTCTTTGAGATTTTGATCCCTTGGTAGGAAAGGAGTGCAAATCTTGCATTTTCATGGCAAAACGAGACTAAATTGATCGAATTCAATGACCAAGCATCAAGGAGAAACAAGATTAGAAGGCCTTTGTACATATGATAGTAGATGAGCAATGTTGAGAAAGGATCCTTGCATCCCCGCGGAAATCCCCAAGGATTTTATGAAGAAAAGGGAAGAAAAGAAGAAGAAATAGTGCTGAGCTACAATCCGAGCGGATTGTCCACAATCCGTCCGTCCTCCACAAGCACAATCCGTGCGTCTTCTTCCAAAGACGCCCGGGTTAGCAGCCCCCAGAATCCGCCCGGATTCTCCTGAAGACGCCCGTCTTCCCTCTCCTGAATCCACCCATCCCGACTCCAATACGCACGGATTCCAGTACAGCGAAATTTCGTCTTCTCCAAGCTACAAAGAAAGAAGCCCTTCCTTCGAAAAATACCGGCTCCTCCCTGCTCAATCTAAAAAGTGTAATTATTACTAGTTTAGCCTTTAGTTAACCCTAATGCATCAACCTAATTTCCACTATAAATACCCCATTAGTCTAATTAGAAGGGCATGTTTTTCTTATCAAGAATTAGAGTAGTTAATATCAATCAAATCTCTCTTTAGTATTGTAATCAACAATTAATCAAGTTCTAATACAAGTTTTATTTCCTCAATCTCTCTTTTGTTCATCCTTTATTTTGGGTAATTGAAGATTATTTGGGTTATTATTGGGAGATTGACAACCTCTCAATCAAGCATCAAGTACTTCTTTTATTCTTTGCTTTATTATTGGAATCATTAGTAGGTATAATTCTCTTAATCCCTCTTTAATTATTGTTAATTACTTTCATTTATTCATCATGTTTCCTTTTGTTGGTATGATTGACAACCTTGCTAGCATGATCAACATGATAATGAGTGAGTAGTGACCTAGCTAGGGTTAATGGGTAATTAGGGGAAACCAACATGGGAAATGATTCATGCTTAATTAATATGCTTTCATGGTTTATTTGCTTGCTTGTTTTGATCTCAACTCATGCACATGTTATGTTTGATGAAATGTGAGCCTATGAATCCTTGCATTTTTTACCCATCACCTATCTTTTCAATGAGACTTGTAAGACAAAAACCAACTCGAGTCTCATTAGACCATGCATGTTGTTGAGTAGGGAAGACTAAGTCGACTTGTAGGTGTTGTACAATCTAATCGATTCGGCTCCGGGACCCAAACTTTCCTAGGATTGTAAGATATAACCCAACTCAATCCATCACAACAATAATTTCTTGCTTATAATTTGAGAACATGTTTGTATGATCAATTCCCATGATTCCCCTATGACCCCATGACACCCTAGTGCTTTTTATCAATTGTTTACAACCCTTTTAATTCATCTTGCTTATTTACTTTCATTGCTATTTAGTTTAGTGACCTTCTACATCAACCCAAATTGTGACACCCCTAAGACACCACTAGTTTCAATAGAAATCTCATCTCAATTCCCGTCCCTTGGGATCCGACCTTTACTTGCCTCTTTACTAATTGTAGAGTTGTTTGTGAAGCTATAAATTGTGTTTTGATTCGGACGTGACCCAACGACAACATCTATTAAATTGTGAACACGAAACGGACCGATTAAAAATGGCGCCGTTGCCGGGGATGGTGTTAACTTGATTTAGATTTTCTTATACTGTTATTAGTTGTGTCTTTCTTTGCCTTGGGGAAGTAAAACTCCTCAAGGTTTGTTCTAATTGTTTTCGAGTTGTTTGATATTTTGCATGTCTAGAAGGCCACAAGGTGATTTGTTACCTTTTGACCGTGAAATTGAAAGAACCTTGACAAACAATAGGAGTTTGCTAGGAGGAATTTGAGAGGTATTAGTGAGGTTGTTCAACCAACTATTGAGTTCATCAACCCTTTTGCAAGAGAAGGTGAGGAGAACCCAACACAAAATACCCCACAAAATCAACCTACAATGCCTAAATTTTCATCACATTCCGTACCCACCGAGGAGAACCTACCCAATGGTACTCCCACACCACAACATTTGACCGGAAAGTTTATTGCCAAATCCGCCTTTATCCAATTAGTCGAAAGGAGCCAATTTGGGGGGATGCCTAGTGAAGACCCTCATTCTCATATGGAAACCTTTTGTGACTATTGTGATGCGATTTCTTAAACCGGTGTGACTCAAGACCAAATTCGATGGGTCTTATTTCCTTTTTCTCTAATCGGCACCGCGAAACAATGGTTGAAGGGCCTTGATAAGGCCACTCTCGGAATAGATTTTTGGAAGAAGTTGGCTCTAGCTTTCTACAAAAAGTTCTACCCACCGGAAAAGACTAACATGCTAAGAGCTCAAATTACGGGTTTTAAGCAAAGGGATGAAGAATCTTTGTATGAAGCTTGGGAGCGGTTTAAGGGAATTTGTCGCTCATGTCCTCACCATGGACTTAGCGAGTGGTTCTTGGTACAACAATTTTGGAACGGTTTATATGAAGATTCAAGGAACATTCTCAACATGGGATCAAATGGAATGTTCACCGAAGTTGATGAAAATCAAACATGGAACAAGATTGAGGAAATGGCGGTCCATAACTCACAATATAGTAGACCTCGCAAGGCTACTAGAGGAGGATGGCATGAAGTGGACTCCGTTACTCAATTGGGTGCTCAACTTAGTGCTCACATTGACACAATCAATTTGAAGTTTGAACAAGCTATGGCTAGACTTGAAGAAGCCTCAAAATCACCAAAGCATCATGTTAATGCCATGACGGCATCCTCATCAATCCCAAGTGGGATATGTGAGAATTGTGGAACTTTGGGACATGACCAAGGTGAATGTAGGGGAACAAATGAACAAGTGAATGCTTTCCAAGCATACAAGAATGGTACCCCTTATTCCAACTATTACAATGAAAACACCAAGTTTCATCCAAATCTCTCATACAAAAGCCAAAATGTTCAAAACCCTCAAACAACATACACCCCACCTCCCATAAGAAACCAAAATCAAAGACCCTTTTTTTTTTTTTTTGGTGAAATGTGAATTGATATTAAAATAGGCATTAGCAAATTACATCACCATACATACCACAACCTCCCTACAACAAACCATACTAACTAGTAATACCTACACTAGTTAACCAGTTAGACCCCACTCTCGTTTTACACTTAGCAAGTTTGTTAAGAGCTCTACCAATGACATCTTGCTTTATACGGCCAAAAAGGAAACCAGGTGTGGGCAGGATCCCTTCCATTCTACATCTATTACGAGCCTCCCACAGGTGATAAATGAGACTAGCAATCCCATAAAAGTAACTGTTTTCAAACAAAAAGGACACCTCCAACTGGAACACCACAATAAAGGCTCATTATCCCCCATATCAAATCGAACCGATCCCCAACCAAGTGCGAAACGTCTGTCTGTGAAAGCACGATGGAAGAAGAGATGAGTTCGCATTCATCCTCTTGCTTTGGCAGAGGACACACACATCTCGAACAGATGCCATGTGCCACAAGCCTATCTCTAGTGGATAATCTATTGAGAGCATACGACGAAAAATAAAAGAATGTTTTGGAACATTCAGGTTATTCCAAACCATAGGCCACCAGGGAACTCGAATCGCATCGAGTGGAGCCATTCATATCCTTTCTCGAGAATAATCACCCGAGACCCACAAGTCATTCTTTGTACCCTGGTTTGAATATGTCTTTGATCTTGCAGATTTGTCTCCAAGACCAACTAGACTGCAAAGAAGGTTGATAATTCCACCAGGGGTTATGCTTAATATAAATGGCATTGACCCATTTAATCCAAAGGTGGTCTTGCTTACTAGCAATCCACCAGGTAAACTTAGCTATGCTAGCCTTGTTCCAATCAAAGCATAGTTAAGAAAACCCAACCCCCCATGGTGCTTACACAAAAGAAATGTCCCAGAAACAAGAGGAGTTTTAAACTGATCATTCCCGACCAAAGAAAATTCCCGTATCCTAGCAATCTTGTTGATGACGATAGTAGGAATGAGGAAAATTCTCGCCCAATAAGCATGAAGGCGAGATAAGACAGCTGAACAAGCACCATCCTACCTGCATAACTTAGCTTCCTAGCACCCCAACTTCGAATTCTAGCAACAATTCTATCCACCAACTTATTACAATCCCCCACAGAGAGTCTCTTATAGGAGATGGGGATTCCCAAATACCGAAAGGAAGACCCCTAAAGTAAAATTGAGAACTGCAGGATCTTGACTTTGTCCTCGGGGCAAATTCCATTCATGAAGATTTCGGACTTGTCATGGTTGACAAGAAGACCGAAAGCAACTTCAAAAGTTTTGAGGGCCCTCAATAAAATTTTGATGGAAAAGCAATCCCCTCTCGAAAGCGGGAGGTCATCAAAGAAAACAAAGATGACTTAAATGTAAGCTTCTACGAGAGGGGTGGAAATTAAAGCCTTGCTTAGCAGTCACAACAGCCAGGATACGAGACAAATATTCCATGCAAAGGGTAAACAGGAGGGGAGACATGGGATCCCCTTGTCTGATCCCCCTTTTGCCATGGAAGTAACCAAACTGATTCCCATTCAAAGAAAGAGAGAAAGAAGTGGAGGTCACACATGCCATTATCCATCTCACCATAGTTTCAGGGAACTTCAAGCTCACTAGCACATCCTTGATGAAGGTCCATTCAATGGTATCATAAGCTTTCCTAAGGTCTATTTTCATTAGAGCCCTAGGAGAGCAACTTTTCCTATTGTAGAGTCTGACTAAGTCCTGACAAATAAGGACATTGTCAACAATATCCCTTCCTTTTATAAAAGCAGTTTGGTTGTGGCTAATGATATTGCCCAGGACTTCATTCAATCTGGTGCATAAAATCTTGGTGATGCATTTATAAAGCACATTGCAGCATGCAATGGGCCTGAAATCCATTACGCTTTCAGTTTATCCTTCTTGGGAATGAGAGTGAACAACAGTGGCATTCGATTCTTTGAAGGAGTCTACCATTCCTAAAGAAATCCTTAACAGCCTGGATGATGTCGGGACCAACCACGGGAAGGCATCCTTGAAGAATTGACTAGTATAGCCATCCGGTCCGGAGCTTTATCAGGTGGTATGGAAAATAGAGCATCCTTGATTTACTGCATCGGTGATTTCTCTTATCATTACAGCAGCCTGGCTCTCAGTAACCAAAGCCCCATGTGCCATAACTCCCTTAGAAACTGGACTCACAACTACACACGCCCAAGAAAGAAACATAGTAGTCAAGGAAAGCTTGTTCAATGGAACTGTTATTGTCACAGATGGTCCCATGAGCATTCTTAATCTGCAGCACTTTATTACTTCTTCTTCTGGCTTTGATTGAGCAGTGGAAATAATGAGTGTTATCATCACCATTATTTAACCACTGCAACTTGGCCTTTTGAGCCAGGAAACTCCTCCTGGCCTCCTCCAACTCAGAGAAGGAATGAGCAGCTTGCTTTTCCTCTTCCTGTAGAGAAAGATTACCAGGATCAGCATGAACCTTCTTTTGAATGGTATGTAACAGGGTCTTTGTCTTCTGCAAAGACCCTTTTTCAACCAAAACCAAGGTTACCAAAATCAAAATCCATACAATCACCAAAATGACCAAGATTTTGATGTTCAAAAAGCGGTCCTCCAAATGCAAAAGAATCAACAAGAGTTTTTCACTCAAATGCAAAAAGATAGCCAAGCAAAAGAAACCACCATCAACAACATTCTAGCTCACACCAAGATGTTGGAAACACAATTGACTCAACTAGCATCTTCAAGCTCACAAAGACAAAAGGGGCAATTACCACCTCAAAGTAATCCCCCATGACATGAAACTGTTAGTGCCATTCACTTGAGAAGTGGTACAAGGTATGAAGCACCGAAGAAGCAAGTTGAGGATGAAGTTGTGGAAGCTAGTGATAAGGAAGATATTGTGCAAAACTCCAAAGATGGAGAATCATCAAAAGAAGAGATTTCAAAGAAAAGTGAAGACAAGGCCAAGGAGAAGGAGCCCATTGTGATTAGACTTCCTTTTCCAAGTCGTCAAGCCAAGCCCAAATTTGATAACCAACTTGGAAAGTTTATGGAAATTGTGGAGAATTTGGATGTCTCAATTCCTTTCACGGAATTAATCAATCACGTACCGGCCTATGCGAAATACATGAAAGACATCCTCACAAAGAAGAAGTCGATCCGGAAACTTGAGACTATCGCCTTCACTAAGGTGAGTAGTGCAATACTTCAAGGGAGTTCACCTCCTGAAGAGTCTATTGATCCAAAATACTCAAGAGGGGGGGGGGGGGGTGAAATGAGGATTTAAAACTTTTTGAAGCTTTTTCGATTGTGCGTATGTAATTGATTATTTAAAGTTTATTGGTTAAACTTTAACTAATCAACTAGCGATTGTAAGCAAAATAAACGAAACAAACGAAAGAAGAAGAGACACACGGAATTTTGAAGTGGTTCAGTTTCACAAGTCGAAACCTACGTCCACTATTCTCGATTAATAAATTTAGTACCTTTCTACGGATTACAAATTTACTAACCCAACTCGTACAACTAACTCTAGCTGTAACTCAATGAGTACCGTTAAATACTCGAGTGACTAACTTACGCTAATAAGAAAGCACTAATGATTCTAACAAAGGTTCACGTTAATGAACAAGTTAAGAATTGAACTAAGTACTATTATCTTATAACGATAAACGAAGAACGAGTATGCGAGTTTTATGACACACGACCTTTAAAAATTGCAAATCGGTTTTTCTGTTTAAAACACACGGTTTGCTTTTTAAATATGAAAACAATTTTTATGCTTAAGGTCTCTCTCTTAGATGTTTGTAAATAGCAAAGTATTTATAGGTAAGGAAGAGGTAGGCTACACGGTTTCTATACAAACCCTAATAGCCGAAATAATAAGATATAATTACAAATTATATCTTCTTATTATCTCTTTCCTAAAAGCCTTAAAAGATAATAAAGAATATTCTAAAAGATAGAATATAATCTTTCTAAATATTATCTTTACTATAAATTCTAAGATTATGATAAGATTTCCTAAATCAAGAATATCTTTTACCATAAACAAATATATTAAGAAGATATATAAGATATGTAAATATCTTATTATAGAATAAAATCTTTACCTAATATCTCTTAGGCAACACAACATATCACGGCTCATAAGCTCGTGAATCATGCAAACCCTAATCTTAATATCTAATTAGAATTTAGGTTTTAGGAGAGGCTATATGGAAACCCTAATTAGTAGTAAAGTCCAACTCATAAGTTGATCCAACATAACCACCAATTAACGCTTACTATAAAACCAGACTCCTCACGAAACCGGGCTTTATTAAATAAATACTTTCATTAAAACATTTAAGATAAACTTTAAACAATTATAAAACAGTTTTCGAAACATTTATAAGTCGTGTATAAAAACTCAGCATTTCAATATTATAGTAGAAGAGTTATAACATTGAGCTCTTTAACTAGTAAGGTTATAGCTGCAAAGCTATAACTTTACTAATCAAGAAACTCATTCTTGATTACCATTATGAGATAATCACCTATACTATTCTAATCTTCAAAGAGATCTTCGAATATAGGCTACATCATCATCCAAGCTTGTTTAATCTTTAAACGAACTTCGTCTTCACATGAAACTTGAATGAATCTTGAATTGCTTGATTTTGAACGAAGGTTTGAACTTCTCATGCAATTGTCACAATCCTCTTTGTTGCTCGTAATAGGTTAGTTCTAAGATACTTAACAAACGATTACACGCAACAAGTATATAAAATGTAAAACACCTTGACATCATCAAAACATAAATATAAAAGCTATATGGTCCAACACCTCCAAAACTAAAGGATCCGGGAAGCTTCTCAATACCGTGTACCATTGGCGACACCACGATCAACAAAGCCTTATATGATCTAGGGGCTAGTGTGAGTGTTATGCCGTACTCGGTGAGTAAAAGGTTGGGGATGGGAGAGCTTAAATGCACCAATATCACACTCCAAATGGCCGATAGATCGACGAAGACACTATTAGGGATATGGGAAGATGTCCCCGTGCGAATTGGGAAGTTTTTCATCCCGGTGGACTTTGTCATTGTTGATATGGAGGAAGATTCCAACATTCCAATCATTCTTGGAAGACCTTTCTTACACACCGCGGTGCGATGATTGATGTAAAACATGGTGAGCTCACTGTAGAAGTGGGAGACGAGAGTATAACTTTTAATCTTGACAAGACTATGAGAGCTCCCCGTTTACATGAACCGTGTTTTATGATCGATCATTATAGTCGGAAGGATGAAAGGAAGAAGTCGGAACTCCAATGGAAGAAGAAAATTGAAGATGCTCCATTCAAAGAGCAAGCGAATTTTGACAAAGAGAGCTTGCAAGGCTCATCAAAGACAAGCAATGAAGAAGATGGCCTCATTGGCCAAGAAAAGGAAATGGGAAAGTTGTCTCCATCAAATCAAGAGATTTTCAATGATCAACTTAATGAAGTATGTGGTCTTTGGGACGACGAATTTGAAGGGATTTTTAATCCCCACATTGGTAATGACATCGATTAAGACCGACAACAAGGGCCAAGATCTATTGAAGACCTCTATCATGATAATGAACAAGCTTTTGATTACTTTTTCAAGGTGTTGAGCAACATCAACAACACCTTGAACATGCCCCCTTGACATCTCATCAAGAATGAGAGTTTGGTGGAGTCCTCCCTAAACCACCATTTGTAAATATTTCTAACCCCCTAACTTGCATTTCAATTCTTGTATTGCATTTTTGTTATTTTTGGATTTTTATACTTTGATCAAGATAATTATCATGTTTGAAGAGAAGTGAGGGAGGGACTAATAATTTCAATTAATGTGTAGTGCTTTAGCTTAGTGTGGGGATGGCAATTGCCTAAGCTATCCATGCCTTAGTAGTGCCCCCACAATGAAGAACACAAAGTATGAAGAAAAATGGAAGAATGACAAGGGATATGCATTGTACACGGATGGAACTGAATCCGGGTACAAAGGGGTCGAATCCGAGCGGATTCAGGAGAATCCGCCCGTCTTCAAGCAATCCGGACGTATTGGGTAGAAGACGCACGTCCTGAAATGAGCTGAACTTTTGATATTTTTGACTGTCAGCGAATCCGGGCATCCTGCATCCAAATCCGCCCGTCTTCAAAAATCCGCCCGTCCTGAAAGGAAGACGCCCGTCTTCTTGGCTGAGGAAAACAAGAAAAATTACTGGACTGAAATCCGCCCGTCTTCTACAGAATCCGAGCGTCTTCACTGAAAGACGCCTGTCTTTAGGCGAGTTTTTCCAAATTCAGAAAAGGCAGAATCCGCCCGTCCCGAGCAGAATCCGCCCGTCTTGCCCCTGCAGTTCAAAATTTTCGGGTTTTATGAACCCCCTCCCACATTCATTTCTTCATTCCTTCATTCATAACTCTACTCAAAACCCTCAAAACCCTCATCCTCTCCATCACAAAAACAAAATTCCTCAACAACATTCACCAAAATCAAATCAAAACATCCTTTTAACAACAAATCAATCACTCCTTTTTCAACAAAAATCAAAACCAAGCACAAAATCTTCAACCTTTGAGTCGATTTTTGAATTCATAAAGGCAAAGCCTTTCATCTTTAAATCGATTTGGGTGCACTAGAAATTGAAGATTTTTCACTCTTTCTTGGTTGATTCATCAATGGCAAGGACTAAGGGAGCAACAAAGGCAACAAAGGCAAAGGCACCAAAGGCAAAGACACTTTCATTAAGGCAAAAGACTCTTCAAGCAAAGAAAGCATTGGCTATGGTGGTAGCAAACCCAAACTTGGAAGTGCAACAACAACAACAACCTCCCATGGGAGCAACAACATCTACTACTCCGGAAATTGATCAACTTGCAAACCATCCGGAGGTAATTTTCATTTCCAAATCTCATAGGGACACTTTTGCCAAGTTTGCTAGAAAATCATTTCAATCCACCAAGTTTATTTGTGAAGATACCTTAGAAAAATTGGGTATCCTTGAGCAAACTAGAGCCTTTTTCAAAGCCATGGGGTTGGAGAAATTGTTTGAATCAAAAGAATTGACATACCCCTCCCTTACCTTAGAATTTTTGAGTTCTTTGAAAGTTAACAAGGTTGAGACCATGGAGACCATCAATTTTCGTCTAGCTAATGTTAGTAGGCGCATCTCCTTTGAGGAAATGGGTAAAGCTTTGGGTCTTAGTGATTCTCCGAGTTATTTTAAGAATGTTGGCAAATATGACCCCGACCCTCTTTGGGAGGCGATTTCCGGAAGGAAATTTGAGGACTTTCATGCGAGTGGTGCTCTTTTAGTCCACCATCCGGGCATAAGAGTATGGCACAAGGTCGTAGGGAACACCATCAATGCAAGAAAAGACACCAACCATTTCACCAAACTCGATTTTGTTCTTCTTGAGTCGGCTTTGAACGTTGGTAGGAAATTCACCAAGCCTTTTAACTTTCTAAGGCTCTTGGTGGATAGATGGTTAAATATTGATTGTGGGAAGAAAGGCACTACCGTTATTGTGAATGGCGGCCTAGTCACTATCCTAGCTAAATACTTTGATCCTAACTTCAACAAAGATAACAAGTATGAGGCGAAAGAAGGTGGTCATCTCGTTGATTTGCATACTATGATACACAAGTACAAGTGGGTTGCCCATAACCCTCTTGACACCAAGTATGGATGGCTCACTAGTGAGGCTAATTCTTTCACTTTGCCTTCAAAGATTTGTCGATTGAGTGTCCACCGGACCAACTATCTACTTCCCCTTTCAAAAGAGGCCGAGTATATTATCCAACAACTAAAGGGTGAACTTGAAATACCCTCCTCTTCCATTGTCACACCACCTTACCCTTTTGAGTACCAAGAGTTCAAGCCGGAAGGTGTTGAAGCAAGAAATGATTGTTTGACTCTTCTCATGCAAGCAATGCACAAGCAAGCCTTTGAGGATCGGAAAAATGCTTACTTAGCTCAATATCCACCCCTCTTACACTTAGCTAGGCAAGGACTACTTGACCCATCATGTCCTTTGCCTAGTTGGGCGGATAAGGAAGTCCTATTTCCGAGTGCATCTAGGGTTGTTCCGGGTGATAATGAGGTTGTTGGTAATGAAGAAGTTGATGATAACATTGATGAAGAAGCTAGTGAAGAAGGAGAAGAGGATGATGAGCAAGGTGAAGAAGAAGGTGAAGAAGAAGGTGAAGAAGCAAGTGAAGAGGGAAGTGGCAATGAAACCGCTTCTAATGAGGATGATGATGATAGTGATGATATGATGGAAGATTAGCAAGCTTAGGAGGCTCCTACCCTCTCAAGGTTTGTCTATTTCTCTCTTTGTTCTATTTATTTATTTATTTTCTTGATCATTGTTGGAGTAGTCCTAGCACCATTGAGGACTCACACCTCGGTACTTTTGAGGTGTTCTCATTTTATTGTTCCCACCTTACAAAATCCAAAATGACAAATTAGTTTCATGCATTGCATAATGTGTGCATGAACTACACCCATCCTTGGACATTAGCAATAATGTCTAGATTGGTTTGGGGAAGTTAATGCATACACAATGGGAGGTAATCTAAATTATCCTCTCCGTCATAAACAAAAACCATGCATCATGTAGTATAGATTAGTGTAGATTGCATTTAGTGTAGAAATCATGCATCATGTTTGCATAATTTCCCATCATTTTGGAAATTGAGGACAATGCCCATATTAGTGTGGGGATGGGGAATTCTAACTTAACTTTTATTCAAAAATCCAAAAAAATTGAAAAATTTCGAAAAACCATAAAAATTTGAAAATTGAAAAACCCAAAAATATGTTTATTCCTTTTGTAGTGTAGTTATATATATATTATATATATTGTATATATTGTGTTTGTTCTATCCTTATTCACATTGAATGACTACGCCACATCCGAGACATGAGGATCATGAAGACCGCATGGTATGATCTTTCCAATCTCCTTTTTCCTCTTTATGTTAATGACTATGTGGCTTTATTTTGATTGATGCGGTATAACAATGTGAACTTAGGACTTGCATTTAGTTTATATGTCATATTAGTTGATAGAATCACTTGCATTAGGATGTATATATTAGTTGCATCATGGCATGTAGTTGCATTTAGATAAAACATTTTGAAAAGTGCCTAATTGAGAACTTTGACAAGAGCAACTAACCCATTACAAATACTTTTTCAACTTAAGACTTTGTCTACTAGAATGGTTGTAAAACACTCTAGATAGTGTCATACTAGTGTCTTTTGACCCATGACCCAAAGCCTAGTCAAGGGTTTGCATGTGAGTCACCTATCCAACCCCGTGATGCGATGTGGACTTGGTTAACTTGTCTAGGTGACCTTGATTGACCTTGTGGTAAGGCAACCCAAAAATATTTTCTATCAATAAGCTTGAAGTGCTCATTTCAAAGAATTTTGTCATGTGGAAGTAATTTAATGCCAAGGAAACCTCAAATGTTATGAAATGTTGAGAAATTTAATTATTTTGATGGAGGCGTACCACTTCGATGTGCTTTGGAGCGGGATCCATTGAATTGGGCCCCCACACGGTTGTGAATTCGGCCGCCCAGAGTCAGAGTGACTATCACCCCGAAAAGCTATTGTCTAGAGGTTAACCGGTTGCCTAATAAGCGATTGGCGAAAGCAAAGGACACTAGCCCGGAAGGGACAAACCCCATCTTAAAATTTTTGAAATGTGAAAGTGAAATGAGGACAATTTTGAATACTAGTCATATCCACCCTTTGTTTATAAAGATTTGATCATTTCATTCCCAAAAAGCCTTTTGTCAAGCCACTTTGTCGAGCTTGGGACGATCCATGACCTTTACTTTTGTAGAGAATTCGAGACTTGTCATGTCATATGCTACTAGCATCATAGGGATCATCATTCCACCACCATCCGATCGCTCTTGACGAAAGCATTTGGAATTTGAGGACGAAAGTAGTCTAGTTTAACACCATTTGGAGGTGATTTAGTGCCCTCCTCTTAGCCTTAGTAATTTGTTGAACTAGTATTTGTGAAGGATTACATGCTCTTAAATTTGTTCTCTCTTAGTGCCTCCGCCACGTGATGAGGAAGTGGCTATTCCTTTTGTAGATGCATCCATTATTTGATTTTGTGTGCTTAATGTTTGGATGTGTCGCCATTTTGGCTAGACCCACCTTGCCTTGCAAGAAGGCATCCTACCTCATGGTTGTCTTGTTGTGAGTTGAAGGGGCGGAGTGAGACCCGCTAATTGTCTCATATCGGCTATGTTATTAGGTTAGTTTAAATAATGGTCCTAGTCTTTTTCACCTCTTTACTCGGGACGAGCAAAGGTTCGGTTTGGGGATATTTGATGTGACCATAATTAGCGCATATTTAGCCCCCGAATTAGCCTTGTTCCCATGCTTTTTAGTGCATATTTGGGTCATTTATTGTCTTTAGTTCTTTGTTTTGCATATTCTTTGAGATTTTGATCCCTTGGTAGGAAAGGAGTGCAAATCTTGCATTTTCATAGCAAAACGAGACTAAATTGATCGAATTCAATGACCAAGCATCAAGGAGAAACAAGATTAGAAGGCCTTTGTACATATGATAGTAGATGAGCAATGTTGAGAAAGGATCCTTGCATCCCCGAGGAAATCCCCAAGGATTTTATGAAGAAAAGGGAAGAAAAGAAGAAGAAATAGTGCTGAGCTACAATCCGAGCGGATTGTCCACAATCCGTCCGTCCTCCACAAGCACAATCCGTGCGTCTTCTTCCAAAGACGCCCGGGTTAGCAGCCCCCAGAATCCGCCCGGATTCTCCTGAAGACGCCCGTCTTCCCTCGCCTGAATCCGCCCGTCCCGACTCCAATACGCACGAATTCCAGTACAGCGAAATTTCGTCTTCTCCAAGCTACAAAGAAAGAAGCCCTTCCTTCGAAAAATACCGGCTCCTCCCTGCTCAATCTAAAAAGTGTAATTACTAGTTTAGCCTTTAGTTAACCCTAATGCATCCACCTAATTTCCACTATAAATACCCCATTAGTCTAATTAGAAGGGCATGTTCTTCTTATCAAGAATTAGAGTAGTTAATATCAATCAAATCTCTCTTTAGTATTGTAATCAACAATTAATCAAGTTCTAATACAAGTTTTATTTCCTCATTCTCTCTTTTGTTCATCCTTTATTTTGGGTAATTGAAGATTATTTGGGTTATTATTGGGAGATTGACAACCTCTCAATCAAGCATCAAGTACTTCTTTTATTCTTTGCTTTATTATTGGAATCATTAGTAGGTATAATTCTCTTAATCCCTCTTTAATTATTGTTAATTACTTTCATTTATTCATCATGTTTCCTTTTGTTGGTATGATTGACAACCTTGCTAGCATGATCAACATGATAATGAGTGAGTAGTGACCTAGCTAGGGTTAATGGGTAATTAGGGGAAACCAACATGGGAAATGATTCATGCTTAAATTAATATGCTTTCATGGTTTATTTGCTTGCTTGTTTTGATCTCAACTCATGCACATGTTATGTTTGATGAAATGTGAGCCTATGAATCCTTGCATTTTTACCCATCACCTATCTTTTCAATGAGACTTGTAAGACATAAACCAACTCGAGTCTCATTAGACCATGCATGTTGTTGAGTAGGGAAGACTAAGTCAACTTGTAGGTGTTGTACAATCTAATCGATTCGGCTCCGGGACCCAAACTTTCCTAGGATTGTAAGATATAACCCAACTCAATCCATCACAACAATAATTGCTTGCTTATAATTTGAGAACATGTTTGTATGATCAATTCCCATGATTCCCCTATGACCCCATGACACCCTAGTGCTTTTTATCAATTGTTTACAACCCTTTTAATTCATCTTGCTTATTTACTTTCATTGCTATTTAGTTTAGTGACCTTCTACATCAACCCAAATTGTGACACCCCTAAGACACCACTAGTTTCAATAGAAATCTCATCTCAATTCCCGTCCCTTGGGATCCGACCTTTACTTTCCTCTTTACTAATTGTAGAGTTGTTTGTGAAGCTATAAATTGTGTTTTGATTCGGACGTGACCCAACGACAACATCTATTAAATTGTGAACACGAAACGGACGATCAGTACTAAACTCTTAATACCCTTAAAAGACTTGACTTAGTTGAAGGCATTCCCAATATGAAGTTTGATTTTGATAAAGTATGTGATGAATGTGCTAGAGGCAAACATGTTAGAAGTTCCTTTAAATCTAAAAGAATTGTGAGTACATCTCAACCTTTACAACTTCTACATATCGACTTATGTGGACCAATGAGAACTAGAAGTAGAGGTGGTAGTCGTTATGTGTGTGTCATTGTTGATGATTACTCTAGGTTTGTTTGGGCACTCTTCTTAAGCTCTAAGGATGAGGCATTTGATGAGTTTCTAATTTGGTTAAGAAAAATTCAAAATAAACTTGATTTAAAACTTGTTTCAATAAGAACCGATCATGGAACCGAATTCGAAAACTCATCATTTGGTGCTTATTGTGATGACAATGGTGTAGACCATAACTTCTCGGATCCTAGAACCCCACAACAAAATGGTGTGGTTGAAAGGATGAATAGGACCCTTGAAGGTATGGCTAGAACAATGTTATTATGTAGTAAGTTGCCTAAGAACCTTTGGGCCGAAGCGGTAAATACCGCTTGCAACATTCATAATCGTGTCATGATAAGGAGTATATTGAATAAAACTCCCAATGAATTGCTACATGGAAACCCAATATTTCATATTTTAGATGTTTTGGAAGCAAATGTTTTGTTCATAACAAATGTAAAAACAACTTGGGTAAGTTCGATCCACGTAGTGATGAAGGAGTATTTATTGGCTACTCCATCATAGCAAGGCCTACAAAGTTTACAATAAACGAACCATGTTGATTGAAGAAAGCATCCATGTCATTTTTGATGAATCTAGTGTGCTTGGACAGGTACAAAACTTTGAAGAAGATGATGATGATGACGATGAGTTTGAGATTGGTCTTGTTCGAAAGGACTTCGTGTTCGAGGATGTAGAAGCTCCCAATGCTAACTCGCAACAGACACAGGGGCTGTTACCTTCAAAGGAAGTCAGCAGCGCAGGGGGAACACGTAGCACACCTGGTACTGTTTCTTCTCTGGATGCAACAGACCCAACGACTGTTGCCTCCACCTCTAGAATTGAATCAACCCAAAAAAGTGATGATGAAGATCACTCCAAGGAAAAAGAAACATCACTTGTGGATCGATGTCTTTGAGAGGGGAACAAGAAACCGTTGTTCCAAAGAAGTGGAAACATCAAAGCTCTCATCCACTCTCTAATCTCACAAGCGATCTCAACTCGGGAATTCGAACAAGATCATCCCTCAACAATCTCACTCATCTCAACGAATATTGTGCCCAGAATGCCATTCTTTCTCAAATTGAACCCTCAAATGTAACAGTCGCTCTGACTGATGCAGACTGGTTGCTTGCCATACAAGAAGAACTAAATCAATTCAAGAGAAATGAGGTATGGCACTTAGTCCCTAGACCGCGTAATCGTACCGTCATTGGTACTAGGTGGGTCTTTCGCAATAACCTTGATGACTCGGGAGAAATTGTAAGGAACACGGCTAGGCTAGTGGTGCAAGGATATAACCAACAAGAGGGTATTGATGTAATACTCCGTATTTATAAGTCTTGGGGTACTCTATCGAGTAGCCCTTACTCTGTCGAGTAAGGGTAAGTTGCGAAATAAAATAGTTTCTGACCTATTGGGTACTCGATCGAGTAGCTGGGGTACTCGATCGAGTAAGGGGGTACTCGATCGAGTACCTTGGGTACTCGATCGAGTGTCCGGTTTTACGGGGAGTTTTCTCGGGTTTTGTTAATTATGGTATTAAGGTATTTAAACATAGTCGTCATTGTTTTAAATCACTTTTACAAAACCTAAAACCCTGTTTAAGAGAGAAAGCAACCAGTTCATCTTCCTAATCGCATTCTTAGCAATTCCCGGAGTTCAGACGGTCGGTTCTTGTCGTTATTCGTGTCGTTGAGTTCCTTGCGTCGAGGGTAAGCTTTTAATATAATTTTTATAATGTTTTGTTAAGTTTGGTTAAACCCTAATTTAGAGATTGGGGGTTTTGTATGTAGTATGTGATGTGTAGCCTCTATGTGTTATATGATAGGAGGAGGGTTCGTAGAAGAGGCTTTTTGACTCACCAAGTTGATACCGTCCGATCATTGTTGTGCTTTCCGGGTAGGATTTCCTACTCAGTATTAGTCCCATAATGGGATATCGGTGATGTGTTGTATTTGGTTGTTTGATATGATGATTATACTGTGTTTGTGGTTGTGATTGTTGTTGATGGTTCTCGAGATGCGTTCTCGGCTGAGTGGGGTCACTTGCGGGAGTGACCTCACGCCCTAGTTTCGCCCTTCGTGGAACCCGCCACGGAAGGGGATGTGCACATTAATGGACAGGGTTATCGCTCGGTATGATGAGCGGGGCTTAGGTGGGAACGGCTGCGGTCCCCATCGCGGCAGGTGGCTGGTCCAAAGGTGGACGGTCGATTGAGATGATGGGAATTGGTTGGTGGTGTGTGTGTGTGTGTGACGGTTCGGTTGTCTGTTTATCTTATTATTGTTATCTATATTGATTGTGTGATTAGTCATCGACCCGGTGTTGTTTTGTAAACTGCGGTGATCCATTCGGGGATGGTGAGCGGATATTGAGCAGGTATTGAGATGAGTACTGGGATAGCCGGGATGCCACGACATGATGATAGGAGTCTTCCGTTGTAGCCTTTAGTTTATTTACTTTTCAATTAGACGATCGTTTGAAATAATGTATCGTACTTTTGGTTTGGTTTGAGGATTGTAACTATTCACTAAATTATTATATTAAGCATTGTTTCTTTATTGTTGTTTGATTATCATTGCCTCGGGTAACCGAGATGGTAATGTCTTCATACCTGAGTGGTCCTGGTAAGGCACTTGGAGTATGGGGGTGTTACAAATGGTATCAGAGCGACGATCCTGAAACCTGTAACCAATGAACTTAATGAACATAGGGAGTCAATTAAAATGAACCCGGGGTAAAAGTTGTAGGAGCTAGTGCAAAGGCTTGGGAGACGTCCTAAAGTCGCAGGGTCGCCCTACAACTTTGAACCGGTCACATGGGGAAGTGTTTGTCGAGTTGTATGTGTGTTTGGTTAACTTGTTTACAAATGTGATGGAATGTGTTGATTGTTGGATGTTCGAAGTTGGAAGTTGAGAAGGTGAAAGAAAAGTGATGATATATAGAAACTGTTGATGAAATGATAACATGTTGAATGTTTTACAACGTGGCAATTAATAGCATGATGAAATGATCTCGTAGATATAGAAAAGATGTGTAGCATGATTGTTATGATATAATATGTGATTTATAAAGTTTAACATGTTAGCATATGACGTAACATGCGGGTAGCTCTTACGAATTAGTGTTACTCGATCGAGTGGACCGACTCGATCGGGTGGGTTTTTAAGCGATTTTGAGTCCGGAATCGAGTTTTGGGGCACTCGATCGAGTAACTAGGGGTACTCGATCGAGTAGGGGGTCACTCGATCGAGTAGCCTAGATACTCGATCGAGTAGGTAAGAGATCAGAAGGTCTGTTTGGGTCTGAAGTTTGGGTACTCGATCGAGTACGTGGGGCACTCGATCGAGTAGCCCGTTACTCGATCGAGTGGGTTTGGGAACTCGATCGAGTAGGTTCTGGGGGTCGCGTCTTCGTGTTTTGGAAGTTTAGTACGTATGTTCATATCTACCCCTTTTCTTATATATGTATAGTTTCAAGATGCCGCCCAAGAGAACTGCTTTGTACGCGAGAGCTGAGCTTATGACCGTGGATGACATCGTTAAGATGTTAGAGCACCAGGATGCTCTTACTGAGACCCTAAAGAAAGTGAATGAGGACAAGAATAAGGATAAGGAGAAGGAGGTTGATCATTCAAAAATCAGCCTTTACATTGCGAGGTTTAACCCGAAGGAATACAAGGGGGTTGGGGAGCCTAATCTGCTTGATAGTTGGCTGAGAGAGATGGAGAACATCTTAGACTTGGTTCATTGTCCTGATGAGATGAGAGTGGAACAGACGCGTTCTATCCGAGGGAGGCGGCGAGGCAAGTGGTGGGATTCGGTGAAAGTGAGTGCTAGGGAGATATATGCAAGCCAAGGCTTACCTGCTATACCTTGAGAGGAGTTTCGTAAGGTCCGTGAGGAAGGAGTTTGTACCGGAGCATGTGAGGAGTAAGATGAGAGAGGAGTTTGATGGTTTTAAGATGATTGCTGAGATGTCTGTGGCTGAGTACTACAGGCTGTTCAACAAGAAGTCTAGGTATGCTGAGGACATGGGTTTGAGTGAGGAGAATTTGGCATTGAGGTTCGAGAGGGGGTTGACCACCAAGATTATGGATAAGTTACCCGTGGGGATCCTTACGATGTTAAGGAAGCTTATGAGAGGGGGCGGGAGAGCGGAGAGGTTGGTGGAGATGGCTCAGGAGAGGTCAGGTGGTGAGAAGAGGAAGTTCGAGAGCGAGGGTGGTGGCCAATCGAATCACAAGAAAGGCAACCACAATCGCCTAAAGGATTTTCTTCCGGGTCCGGGTTTAGTCTTTGGGACTTCCTTTGGGCGTGGCCGTGGAAGTGTGAGTAATAGTTGGGGAGTGATCTGCTTTGGTTGTGGTGGTGTAGGCCACAAGAGACATGAGTGCACGAGTGCACCGGATCTTTTCGAGAGACTGCACAGAGCTTCATGCGAGCAACGGGCCGGCTGGATCATGGCCAAACCGGGAAGTCGAGTTACAGAGTGGAGGCAACCGCAACGGAGGTAATTCTTATCAGAAAACACCGACGAACAATAACAACAATCAAGGGTCGGGTGCTAAGCCGACCGCATCGGCCAAGATCTTGTCCCAGGAGGTGGACAAAGACCGATGGCAAGTTATTCATGATGGAAAAGAAGGCAAATGAGGAAGATGCGCACATTATCACCGGTACATTCCTTGTTAATGGTGTTCCTACCTTTGTTTTGTTTGATTCGGGGGCTTCTCAGTCGTTTGTGTCTTCGAGTCATGTAAAACAGTTGGGTTTGAGAGTATATGAGTCTGTTAGTGAGCAAGTTTTCATACCTTCGGGTGAGTCTGTATCGTGTGGGAGATTGTTTAGAGATGTATCTTTGATAGTTGGGCAAGTTGATTTCCCTGTAGACTTGCTAGAGTTTCCTTTTAACGGTTTTGAGATGATAGTTGGGATGGATTGGTTAGGAAAGTATAAAGCTAAGATAGATCACATCAAAAGAAAGTGTCCTTAAGAGGTCCAAAGGGTGTTAGTGTGTCTTATCGTGGGTTTCTCGTCAAACCCAAAGTTAAGTTGATTGCAATGTTACCTTGAAGTCTTATCTGAGGAAGGGATGTCCTCTGATCTTGTGCCATGTGAGAGATGACCGGATAGGGAGCCCGACGATTGATGAGATACCGGTGGTGGGAGAGTTTGCGGATGTTTTTCCGAGAGGAGATTCCTGGTTGCCACCGAAGAGGGAGATAGATTTCACCGTAGAGTTGAAGCCAGGGACGGGGCCAATCTCTAAGGCACCGTACCGTATGGGTCCTAAGGAGATGGAGGAACTTAGGAAGCAGTTGGATGATTTGATAGAGAAGGGATACATTAGACCAAGTGTATCGCCTTGGGGAGCACCAGTTCTTTTCGTGAAGAAGAAAGATGGGAGTTTGAGGCTATGCATAGATTACGGGAGCCGAACAGGTGTGACGATAAAGAACAAGTATCCTTTGCCAAGGATAGATGACCTGTTTGATCAGTTGAGCGGTGCAACAGTCTTTTCTAAGATTGATTTGAGGTCGGGGTACCATCAGGTGAAGATTAGAGAGGTGGACATACCAAAGACAGCTTTCACGTCAAGGTATGGCCATTATGAGTATGTGGTGATGCCGTTTGGGTTGTCTAATGCGCCGGCAATGTTTATGGATTTGATGAATAGAATCTTCAGACAGTTCTTGGACCAGTTTGTAGTAGTGTTTATCGATGATATCTTAGTCTACTCTAAGACTAAGGAGGAGCATGAGGAGCATCTGAGGATCGTGTTGCAGACTTTGAGGGATCATGAGTTGTATGCTAAGCTGTCCAAGTGTGAGTTCGGTTAGAGAAAGTTGCTTTTAAGGGCATGTAATCTCTAAAGATGAAGTAGCCGTGGATCCGGCGAAGATTGAGGCGGTGACAAAGTGGGAAGCACCGAAGAATGTTCTTTGAGGTTAGAAGTTTCTTGGGTTTAGCCGGATACTACAGACGGTTCGTGAAAGATTTCTCCAAGATAGCTAGACCGATGACAGCGTTGATGAGGAAAGAGAACAGGTTTCGTTGGGATGAGAGTTGTGAGACGGCGTTCCAAACATTAAAGGAGCGTTTGACCACAGCTCCTGTCCTCGCATTGCCTGAAGGGAGCGAGAATTTCGAGGTTTATACAGATGCCTCGAAGAATGGGTGGGATGTGTGTTAATGCGAGAATGGTAAAGTGATTGCCTATGCTTCTAGGCAATTGAAGCCTTATGAGGAGAACTACCCTACTCATGATCTGGAGTTGGGTGCAGTGGTGTTTGCTCTCAAGATTTGGAGACATTACCTTTATGGAGCAATCTTTAAGGTATTTTCTGATCACAAGAGTCTTAAGTACATCTTCACGCAGAAGGAATTGAACATGAGACAGAGGAGGTGGATGGAGTTGATTGGCGATTACGACATGGAAATCATCTACCATGAAGGGAAGGCCAATGTTGTTGCTGATGCTTTGAGTAGGAAGAGTGTATATTTCTTGTGTACAACTCTATCTTTGATGAGGCTGAGGGATGAGGTAGCGAGCTTTGGGATACATATGATGCAGAAAGGAGATGCCATGGGTGATATGACAGTACAGCTTGAGTTTTATGATGATATTCGAGGTAAACAGGTTTTGGATCCTAAAATAGTTGAGTGGAGAGCTGGAGTAGAGAAAGGGACAGTGTCCCGGTTTTCTATTCATACAGATGGTAGTTTGAGGTTTGATGGTAGGTGGTGTGTTCCTAATGATGAGGAGTTGAAAAAGACGATCATGACAGAGGCGCATTGCACACCATATTCAGTTCATCCAGGTGGAGACAAGCTATACAAGGATTTGAAGAAAACGTTTTGGTGGCCTGGGATGAAGAAAGAGACAGCTGAGTTTGTGTCCTGTTGTTTGACATGCCAGAGAGTTAAAGGGGAACAGAGAAGACCACAAGGTAAGATTCAGTCTTTAGAGGTGCCTGAGTGGAAGTGGGAATCCATTTCCATGGATTTCATTGTGGGTTTGCCTAAGAGTCAACAAGGTAACAACATGATTTGGGTGATAGTGGATCGTCTGACCAAGTCAGCTCACTTTGTTCCAATGAAAGATACATGGACTAAGGCACAATTGGCTATGGCCTATCGAAAGAACGTGCTTAAGTTACATGGAGTCCCTAAGGACATAGTGTCCGACGAGATGCGAGGTTTATATCGAGGTTTTGGAAAGAGTTGCGGAATCGTTGGGAACAACTTTGAAGATGAGTACAAACATTTCATCCTGCGACAGACAGAGCGGCAGATCGAGAGAACAATCAAGACTCTTGAGGATATGTTGCGAGCTTGTGTGATGGATTTTGGTGGTAGCCGGGAGCGAGAGGTTGGACTTGATAGAGTTTTCTTACAACAACACTATCACACCATATTGGTATGGCACCGTTTGAGGCTTTGTATGGGAGGAGATGTAGGAGTCCAATCTGTTGGGACGACAAAGTCTTGGCAAAGGGTTTTAGGACCAGAGATGGTGCATGAGATGGTGGAACAGATTAAGATGATCGGGGAACGGATGAGAGCGACCCGGATCGACAAAAGAGTTATGCAGACCTACATCGTCGGGACATAGAGTTTCAGGTTGGGGACAAAGTTCTTCTGAAAGTGTCTCCGATGCGTGGAGTTATGAGATTTGGGAAGAAAGGCAAGCTAAGTCAGAAGTTTATAGGGCCTTATGAGATCTTAGAGCGAGTTGGGGAAGTTGCTTATCGTTTGGCTTTACCACCAAGCGTTGGAGAGAGTGCATAATGTGTTTCATGTATCGCAGCTGCGGAAGTATGTGAGTGACCCGTCACATGTGTTGGAGGCAGAGAGCTTAGAGCTAGATGAGTCCTTATCATACCTTGAGGTGCCTAAGCAGATTCTAGACCGAAAGGTTAGAAAGACTAGGAGTGGTGAGACAGTTTTGCTTAAGATCCTTTGGTCTAACCACGAGACCGAGGAAGCTACATGGGAGCCAGAGGAAGCTATGAAAGAGCGTTACCCTTTCCTCTTTGATCAGGTATGTATGGTTACGAGGACGTAACCTTGTTCCTTTTAGGGGGGTAGGAGATGATCGCGAGCAGTTTTTACGAGTTTTATACCCCTTTTATATGTTGTGTCGGTATGTTTGTCGGGATGAGTTGGGTTAGTATCATGTTTTACGTTGAATTTTGTTTGACCTTCGAGTCGGGAAGCTTATGGGAGTACCTTTGTTTAGTAGTGGTTTGAACTTCGGGGACGAAGTTCCTTTTAAGGAGGGAAGACTGTAATACTCCGTGTTTATATGTCTTGGGGTACTCTATCGAGTAGCCCTTACTCTGTCGAGTAAGGGTAAGTTGCGAAATAAAATAGTTTCTGACCTGTTGGGTACTCGATCGAGTAGCTGGGGTACTCGATCGAGTAAGGGGGTACTCGATCGAGTACCTTGGGTACTCGATCGAGTGTCCGGTTTTACGGGGAGTTTTCTCGGGTTTTGTTAATTATGCGATTAAGGTATTTAAACATAGTCGTCATTGTTTTAAATCACTTTTACAAAACCTAAAACCCTGTTTAAGAGAGAAAGCAACCATTCATCTTCCTAATCGCATTCTTAGCAATTCCGAGTTCGAGACGGTCGGTTCTTGTCGTTATTCGTGTCGTTGAGTTCCTTGCGTCGAGGGTAAGCTTTTAATATAATTTTTATAATGTTTTGTTAAGTTTGGTTAAACCCTAATTTAGAGATTGGGGGTTTTGTGTGTAGTATGTGATGTGTAGCCTCTATGTGTTATATGATAGGAGGAGGGTTCGTAGAAGAGGCTTTTTGACTCACTTTGTTGATACCGTCTGATCATTGTGCTTTCCGGTAGGATTTCCTACTCGCATTAGTCCCATAATGGGATATTGGTGATGTCTTTGTATTTGGTTGTTTGATATGATGATTATACTTGTGTTTGTGGTTGTGATTGCTTTGTTGATGGTTCTCGAGATGCGTTCTCGGGCGAGTGGGGGTCACTTGCGGGAGTGACCTCACGCCCTAGTTTCGCCCTTCGTGGAACCCGCCACGGAAGGGGATGTGCACATTAATGGACGGGGTTATCGCTCGGTATGATGAGCGGGGCTTAGGTGGGAACGGCATGCGGTCCCCCATCAGCGGGTGGTCCAAAGGGACGGTCGATTGAGATGATGGGAATTGGTTGGTGGTGTGTGTGTGTGTGTGATTCGGTATCTGTTTATCTTATTATTGTTATCTATATTGATTGTGTGATTAGTCTCGACCCGGTGTTGTTTTGTAAACTGCGGTGATCCATTCGCGGATGGTGAGCGGATATTGAGCAGTATTGAGATGAGTACTCGGTATAGCCGGGATGCCACGACATGATGATATGAGTCTTCCGCCGTAGCCTTTAGTTTATTTACTTTTCATTAGACAACGATTTGAAATAATGTATCGTACTTTTGGTTTGGTTTGAGGATTGTAACTATTCACTAAATTATTATATTAAGCATTGTTTCTTTATTGTTGTTTGATTATCATTGCCTCGGGTAACCGAGATGGTAATGTCTTCATACCTGAGTGGTCCTGGTAAGGCACTTGGAGTATGGGGGTGTTACAATTGACTACGATGAAACCTATGCACCGGTAGCTACACTTGTAGACACCTCGTTTCTGCACCCCTCGCAAACCACCCGGTGATGATTGGGCCGCATGTTTGGTACGCGGAACGATTTGTGACAGTTCGTAAGATTATCGTCAAGTGATTGCTCAAATATTAATATCTACCTCTTAAATGTCATCTACGCGCCGATACGGTCGTTTTGACAGTAATTAGAGTACATTTGGAGTCCGGGTCAAAAACCGTCTTCATTTCCTAAAACCGTCAAATCCCGAGTCAAAGCGATGTGCTTGTCTACCTAAGGTTAGGATGTCATAAAATGTTGAGATTATATCTCATTTTGAGTCCCATGTCACTTCATTAGGCTAGACTTAAAGTTTACATTACAAAATGTGCATTTCATTTAGTTAAATTGACAACCCGAACTTTAGGCCCACTTTTCGAGGTGATAACAACTTTGTTGGGCCAGGCCTATTTCATAGAAAGTTCTAGATCTCTTTCTTAGCTTTCCAACGCCACCGAAATCACCTTATTCCGAGTCTTGTAGAGAAAGTTATGCCTAAAATACGACAGGCTGTCAAACGCGTTTTTTACGCGCAGAGGAACCTACCCGGGAAAGGACGCAGCAAGTGCTGCGCCTCTTCCAAGGGACGCAGCTCTGCTGCGCCTTTTCCCAGGGCTTTCTTTTTGTCCAAGATTCCGTGTTTTAACCTAAGTCGGTTGTTTCCGGATCTTTCCTTCCGTATCCTAGTCTTACCATAATTCCGTCGCGTGATTAGTATAAATAGGAGCCTTCGTTCCTCATATTTCTCACGCGAGTGTCCGCCCTTCTCTTCTCCCTTTGCATTCTAGACTTTGTTCTTACTTATTGGCGCCTACGTGCTTGAACTTCCGACCACGTAAGCTCGGATCTTTCCGGGTACCAGCCTCTCCGTTTGCATGACCGACCAATTTGACCAACTACACTCAATCAATTTAATTAATTAATCGTTTTCCTCTTACGAGGGCACTTTCTTTGCATTCGCGTCGAGCATCACTAATCGATATCTTAGTCCTTCTCGTTTCGTCAACATGTAAGTCTGAGGGTGTCAATTCCTCTTTTATTTATTGTATTTACTTTTCGTATAATCATTATTGTAAGGTTTACGTCGAAAATACCGTTAAAATCGATTTCTAAAACCCTTTGTTAAAACTTGTTTTTGCGGATTTCCAGTAGATAACCGTCGAGAAAGGACGCAAAGAATCGCCGCGCCTCTTTCGAAGGAGCGCGATTCTCGCCGCCTCTTCGTGAGGGCCGCCGCAGCTCGCTTCCTTTCTTCTTCGTTAGTCCTCTCTTATTCGTTCCAAAATCCTTTATTTGTTTGTTTCGTCATTAATTCTTCGTCTTAGTATCATAATAATTTCACATGTATATTATAATCATCATCATTAACATGTTTTAATTGTCACAAATCCGACTTAAATCCCAAGTAATCCAATATTTGCGGGTTTTCGTCATTAAATTCAATTATGGGTTGTAGAGATTCAATTCATCCATATTGGGTTTCTGGAATTCGTCTTTGATATAGTTTAATCTGTTTATTCGCATGTTCGTCACATATTCGTTGTATATCCGTTGTATTTAGCCTAATTGACTTATTTCAATAGAGGACTCATTAATATTTTCATCATAATTTCATGTAATTAATCCGTTTGCATCCATCTCATCCATGTTTATCGCTTTTATGATCATCATTCACATGTAATTAACCTATTAATCACTTCCATCCGAGTAAATATTTCAATCCATCATTAAATTCATCAATTCAAATTAACGATTTGCGATTCCGGCTTCACGGCCCGAACTCACCCTTGGAAATGCACGCAGCGTCTCTGCTTTATTCCAGGGGCGATCTCCCGCCGCTGTTCGAGATGATATCGTCCCCTCGAACTCCGTTTACGCTTGACGTAGTTTAATTAGTTTACGTATTAATTGACTATTAACCATATTATCACTTTCTGTTTTGTTCGTTAATTTATTTGTTTCTTTATTTATTTCTTTTTCTCAAATCCTCCGTTTTAAAGGTATTTTCGACATAAATCGCCTAATCCATTGTAATTAATGTAATATTCATTATTGTAATTTTCAATTATTCTATTTCCTTTATCGCTTGTATGTTTTACATGTAAATGAGCATTAAATCCTACTTCGACCCAATTGTATGCTAATTAACTGTCAACCGACTTAGTCTAATTCTCACATGCTAGGATTAAGACTTGGATGTTGCATTGCATGCATATAGCCGACAATATATCGAGTACGAATAACTTCCCTAATCATTAGTAGAGGCCGCTATCGAGGCGGGCGGGATTAGGTGTTCGATCAAAAGAGCTTCCTAATACGTACCCTCACCCCTTACTCCAGATCTCCGTGAGCACCCGTGTTCATTGGCATCCACGAGAGTCATTCTAGACATAGAATGCTAAGGGTAACGATTGCTTAGTGTTCATGTCTCTACTTTGTGTCTTGACATGACATGAGGTATTCGAACGGTTCCAATTTCCCATAAAAATTGGTGGCGACTCCATACAAAATGCAAACGCTTGTTTCGTTCTCACCAAGCGCCCTCGTGGGGCGGCCCGTCCACGCTTTGGCGACTCATTGGGATAATACACTTACGTGTAGCCAAGGGTGAAACTTGAACAAGGTTAGGGAATAATTTGTACAAGACAATTGTCGGTTTTCATAACTCGGTCTTCCTAGACCGTTTAATTCGGCCTTCCTAGGCCCATCCCAACCCATTCGACCAATCGTCCCGTCTAAACGGTCCTAATTCTTATTTGGGCCTAAGGATGGATAGCGATTGACGTCATCCATACCATGATGCTTACTCTTGTTTGTATCAAGGGCCTTCACTACTTGAGGAAATGGACTAGGAATCGGCCTTA
Organism: Silene latifolia; assembly: GCF_048544455.1. Taxonomy (NCBI): domain Eukaryota; kingdom Viridiplantae; phylum Streptophyta; class Magnoliopsida; order Caryophyllales; family Caryophyllaceae; genus Silene; species Silene latifolia. Next base: position 72,216,586 of record NC_133532.1, on the reverse strand, counting down.
CTCTTGTTTGGCACGAGCCTCTCCACAGACTTCGGGTTTGATTGTTCGGTATGGCAACCCACCCTTTAAACCAAAACCCTTTTAAATGCACTCAGCATCCCGTTATAATGCCTGTATAATGTTTGTATCATATGTGATCACCATTTTCTAAACGAAACCATGACGATTTTTGTAAAATTAAAACCTCTTTTTAAAACGTAAATATTTTCGAGAAAAGGCAAAACAAAGTCCAAACTCTGTCCGTATGTCGAGTCAAACTTCGGGCCTAAAACCCATTTCAAAATCCGTGCAACGAAAAAAAAAACCAAAAAAAAAAAACGAAAAAAAAACGTCAAAAAAAAAGTGTCCAAAAAAAAAAAAAAAAAAAAAACGTTTTATTCAAAATATTTTCAAACCGTGTAAATGTAGATATGTAAATTCAATTGGGCTAAGTTAGAGTCAAAGTTCAAACCGACTATGTCCTAGTCGAAACTCCGTCGAGTCATGAACCCGTCTTTTCTTTATATTTTGGGTCTTTTCAAAATCAAGTCAAATCCTAAGGCGTCACGCCGTCATTGTGGACTCCCCTACCCCAATTCAGTTAGGATCTAAAACACTCGAGTCACACGTTCCGAGGCTCAACACACGAGTCTCAATGGGCCTCATATTTGAGTCTAAACTACAACAGTCTTCTTAACACCTATAAGCAAACCTCGAGTCCAGAATCAACACGTGTCATCAATCCCGTCAATAAGGTCAAATGTATAAATGTCACTCCGTCAAAGTCAACACTCGAGTCTAAATTAAAGTCAAGCACCGTGGATTCAAACACGAGAAGTCGCTCACGACATTTCATGAATTCACAAGCCAACTCTAGATTTGTCATCTTGTCCCTTCCTTTGTTGGTTGCCTTAGTATGCGTGATCCCACGTCGAATCGAGTTGTAATGTGCGTCATTTCTGTCGAGTAGGAATCCAGCAAGTTCTGTCAATCTGCAAGGTCACGAAGAAGTTCAAGCCACAATCACTGTGTCTCTCCAAGATGCTTATGCCATGGTCCTACGAGTGCAAGATACAGTGGAAAATTTGAGCATTCGCGTCTTCACCCTCGAGAATGGAATGGTGGAAAAGAACACACCAACTAGAGAAACCTCTAGTCTAGGTCGTCCAAAGCTTACCTCTTGCAATAACCATCGTCCTAGAAAGCCAAAAATAGCTGAAAGAAAACCTGGGAGGCATCAAAGGGTGCTTGCCGATTTAGGCATGTCTTATGCCGATGTTTTGAAGAGACTTTCTGCCCAAGGTAAGCTACATCCAATAGGACCGACTCCGGATCCACCATTAGAGAAACAGGTGAACCTCTGGAAGGGCAACAAATACTGCTTATACCACCAAGGTAGAGGTCATGATATTGAAGAGTGTTTTCTCTTGAAACACACCATCCAAGATATGATCGAAGGGGGGATGCTTCCAGAGCCACCTTCTGTCAAGAAATCCAGGAAAACCGACCCTCTTGGGTCTAATATCATTAAACATGACGAAGAATCATCTCTAGACTGTTCTCATCTCCTCGATCCTTATGACAACGGAGATGTCAACATGCTTGAAGACGACGATATCCAAAATGGAATGCTCATGCTTTCCATTGCCTTCAACAATAGATTTGCCAAAATGGAGGGGACTATTGATAGCCTAAACTCTCGACTTTCCAACATGGAGAACCAGTTTGTTGAAATGGGTAAGAAGCTTGATGCCAAAATGAAAAGTGTCCAGACAAACCCTCAACTCGACAAATCCTAAAGCAACAAACGAGACACTTATCTCTAGTTCTTCCAATCCAAGCATCAAAATCAACAAAGTCAACCTCATGGAGCCTTTGTCAAAGAACTCTCCCAGGTCATTCACAAGTCTAGGCATACCGTACGCCTTAGCCTTAAACAAATTATCCTCTCTAGGTCTTCTTCAACCAATAGGGCCCACCCCAGATCCGGAAAGGAAGTCTAAGTTTTGGGATGGCAATTCGTATTGTCAATACCATAGAGGAAGGGGGCATGACACCGAGAATTGCTACAAACTAAAGAATATCATCCAAGATAATATCGAGAATGGCAAGTACCATGTATCGACCTTTGCTCAAGATGACATTAAGTGTGATAGGGCTAAACTCATGGAAGTTCCACCCGAGAAGACCGGACGGGCTCCTAGAGCATTCGCTAACCTTGGCATCACCTATGCGGCAGCGCTACAAATGTTAGTATCACAGGGCAAAATACACCTAATCGGTCCAACTCCGGACCACGAAAACATACTACCTAGATGGAACAAAGAATGCATATTGCCAATATCATCGTGGTAGGGAACATGATACAAAAGCATGCTTTTGTTTGAAGCATATGATCCAGGATATGATTGAAAGTGGGAAGTTGTCCCCCTCAACCTTTAACTCACACGACAAGTTAGGTAATCCTCATGGATATACCACTTATCAAGAAACTCTTCTTGACTATTATCCTTCCAATATTCCTAATGATGAGGATGGGGTGCTCAAATGGGTGAATGCTCAAAGTCAGATGTCGAAGCCCGTTGCTGGAAGAGAAAATGTTCAAGCGTGGGCCGATGATTACGAGTCTAGTTCTAGGATCGAGTCAAAGTCCGAGTCCGAGTCCGAGTTTTAGGCTTTCTATCTCATATTTGTTCTAGTAACTTTCTTCGTGTCCATTTCCATTCCTAGTGATAACCTGGGGGCTGTCCCACGAGTCACATGTCTTCTCGACTCTATGTTAAATACATTCATTATCCATTTCAATAAAAGCACACTTTTCAATCCACATGTTCTATCATATCTCTTTCTATACCCTTTTCCTGTGACAATAAGAATTGGTTTGAGACATTTTAAAACAAACAACAACACATGACAGTCAATGTGAGTGCACTTAGATGTTGTTCCATTCCAGGTTGTAGAGGACCTAAGACTCCGTGTTCATTTTCTTTACCTATTCCATGTCTGGCAATAGAAACCACAATATAACCCTAGTCTAGGACGAGCCTATCTCAAGAGATTCTAGGACGAATCCAGACTATCTCCCTTATTAACGATCCATGACGGAAGGCAAGCCCATTCCCCACAATAAACAACCCGTGTTAGTAAAGACCAACCCGTTTCACACCAAAGGTGCTAGTCTGACCCAGATCCATGGTAGCAAGAAAATCCAAGACGATACGAGCCATGATGAAAGACAAAAGGCTCAATCAAGAGAAATACCAAAGATCAATATCCAAAACAAAAGAGTCAAAAGAAGAAGGCTCAATCAAGCAAGTCAAGTCAATATCCAAAGTTAAAGTAATCCTTCAAAACCTGATCAAAAATCTGAGCAAAAGCCGAAATATA